>NC_058037.1:2066283-2166283 GCF_019176455.1 Solea senegalensis
CATACTATTCTATGACTTTTTTGACAAAATGTAGACAACATACTATACAATGACTTTTTTGACCAATTTTGGACGACATGCTATACTATGACATTTTGGTCAAAATTTGGACGACATGCTATACTATGACGTTTTGGCAAATTCTGTATGAGAAAAATGTCATAGTTTAGTATCTCGTCCTAAATGTGAAAAAAATGTCAGTTTAGTATATTGTCCAAAATTTGACATGTCATAGTCACAGTTTTGAGAAAAACCCCACACATTCTATATCAAAACATGCGGTTTGATCGAGAATGGTGGGCTATTACTTTTCTAAGCATTTCGAGCAACCATGGCGACAAAAATTGCAAAAAACTGTGAATAATGTCTACATATACATGAATGGGAAGCGATCGACGAAATGATCACAACCCAGCCCAGTTTGGATCCTCACAGTTTAAGAATCAGTCTCCTTTAAAGGGTGATACCACCAAAATACCACTTTGGCGAAATACTTCAAGTTTTAAAGGTTCAATCCACCTAAATGTTACTCCTTTACCAGCACAAGTCCTGCGCCCGACGACATCGGCAGCAAGAACAGCAGGCACGCTCAAAAATGTTGTCGTTCTCATCATTCTCCGTGCGGGATGCAGTTATCCTCCGCTCCGCCAGAGGGCGATACGCACCGATATTAACCTGTAGGTTTACGTCATCACAACATCCGCCTGTGTCCTTGCCGTGTCAAAACGATGGCGGCGTCCAAGCTTCCCTACGCAGCCCTCTCCTTTAAACAGGTAATTAAGCGAAATTGTTCAATTAAAAAACTCAACTGCAGTGAAGTAAATGCGACATTTAGTAGCTGCGTTTATTCAGACGCGAATATTTAGTCTCTGTTCGTGTTTGAAGTAAAATTGAGACTTGGAGAGCACAAGTACAAAAGGTTCGACCTGCGTTACGTTTAAGACAGTTTAATGCTACTACAAAACAAACAAACAAACACATATTTAAGTAGGGGGAGTGCTCGATATATCCCCCGCTTTGTGCCTGTGTTAGAATATGATGATTATGTTCGTCCATGACTGAAAACAGGTTAACTCCGGGTGTCTGGAGTTGATGTATGTCAAACTCACCTGCTCTGAATGTCTACTTTATCCTAACCCTAACCACTCGGTGTCTGTTAAAGTAAATGTAACCGTTGTTACGTTGAATGTGACGTGTTCGAGTTGTTGTCAGTTTTTACAGAGACAGAAGGTGTTGGGGATTTACAGGAACATCCTGCGGAGCATCAGGCAGGTGCCGGACGAGGCGGACAGGAAGTACCTCAGAGACTGGGCAAGAGAGGAGTTCAAGAGGAACAAAATGGCCACTGACCAGGTACACAGACACACACACACACGTGGCGTGTAAAAAGATGGGTTAAATGCATTCATTATCATTATTTTTTGTGTCCAAAAATAACTGATTCTAATTCCAATCCATCCAGAATTCATACAGCACTTTTCAAAGTTGCTTTGGCCCTTCACACACATTCACACAGCACATCTATGTGCAGCACTTTTTCTCTCGTTCTGGGATTCAAACTTTGAAACTTTTCCCTGTTCAACTCACTCTAACAGTGAGCCACGTCACCCAAATTCAACACAGTTATGGAAAAATGTAGGAAATTCTCTCAGTGTTGTTAAAATGTATAATTTCAACATCAGCTCAAGTAAAGATGACTGTGAAAACCTCCAGAAAACTTTGTTTCCAATGAGCTGAAACACATTAAGTATACTTTAGTTTCTGCTCTTCTCACTACTACCATTTTCCCTCTAACTATTCCTCCAGGACGCCATTCGAATGATGGTCACACAGGCCAACAACCACCTGGTGGAGCTGCAGAAATCTCTGGCCTTGGCCAAAAGTTAGCAGATCACAGGGGCTGGAATTTGCTGCTGTGGATTTTACTGAGGAGAGACTCATCAAATGTTGGGGTAACCATGGAAACAGGGAAACCCCTCCTCACTACCATGGCTCGTAACTTGCCATGGATGGACAGTATGACCCTGAAAGTATTGCCCTACATTTGAGAGACTGATCAGTCTGTGCTCTGAACTATATTTAATATGTATTAAATGGACAATAATGAAACTGCAGGCAGATTAAGAACAATTTCTTTAATACAAAATATGCTTTCTGGCTTCATCATACAACAGTGCATGGTTCATATAAAAACTAACCCAGAGTCACTACGTCACATGTACAGCAGACAGTAATACTGCGACACAACAGTGAGCGTTCTTCATGTTTCAACATGTTCTGACTGAATTCAGCTTCAGTGTCACCATTGTGCTTTACGGGTAAACATGATCGGTAAGGCAGGGTGCATTCTGGGAAACCGGGGTTATAGGTAGCGAGCTGTTTATGATGAGAACTTGTTGTGAACTGCAGTCAGACAGACTCACGCAGGTGTTGCGTCACATTTTACTGCCTATTTAAGTGGATTGTAAACACTTTGTTCTTCTCTCACTTTTAACTAAGACACTAGAGTTAATATGGAGCGACTATTTATGACACAAACTAAGATGGAAGCACGAGGATGGAGACTTCAGAGTAGTTCACAGGTTGTAAAGTTGAATGTTTAGAGTCTGGAGTTGCCATGACAACTGAATAATAATAATAATGCACATTTGCAGTGTTGTCCCTTTTTGCATTTGATGACTTGTTTTTTTTACATTTATGATAATATTTCAGAGATTAAAACAAAGACAAAAGAGGTAGAAACCTCCAGAGGACAGGTCATTACATTATCCCAATTAAAAGGTGCAACAAACAATATTAACTTATGTAAAAGTTTACACACCTCTGAGTTGTTATAGACTGTATATTTTTCAGGGTTGCTGTTTTGAAGCCCCCAGATTTGTGAATGGATCAGCACCATGTTTGTTTTTGAAGCTGTAAAGTCACAGATGGACAGAACAAGCTGTCAGTCACACAGTGTCCTCTCACATGTGCTTTTTTCCACTACATGGAAACAGAAGTCGACATTTACTAAAGGGGTTTTTAGCGACTAGCAGCTGAGACTATGAAATCCTCAGGAAAATGTTTAGTGATAATGAATGAAATTAGGAGTCGTAGTTCATACAGCGCAAGCAGTGTCGCCCCCTGGTGACCACTTCCTGGTTAGACTCACCCTGCAAACCAGAAAAATGCGTCCATATTTCCATAACTGAGATGTACAAAAAGGTACTTTAAAGTCGTCTGCTTTTTTTTCCCCAGGCTTCATGTTGAAAAATAACTGTATTAAAACACTGCAAACGTCTATAGTTAGTATTCTATTGTCATTCTCCAGCCTCCATACAAATCCCATCATGCAGCTGAATAAAGTATGGACACAGTAAAAACATCCACTCTGGTTTATGTGTACAGTGGCAGCTAAGTCTAATAATCAGTGGGTGGTTTCATGTAATAGAAGCTTATTATACTGAGATTCCCTCCATGCAGACGAACACTGTGTGACACCGTGTCCCATGTGAAGACACCGTGTCTGAGCAGTTATGTTTGTGGACACAGTGTTGATGTATCTGTTCAATGTCTAGCTTTACAGTTACTGGGTTATTTACAGCACAGTGCACAAGAGCTGCCTCTATTTCTATAGTTCTGTATGTACACATCGACCATGACGTCCGTCAGGGTTTAGGCTTTAAGTCAAACGTATAAAAAAAGAAGCTAGAATTCAGTAGCTCTGCTCAGGTCGTCCAGGAGGAAAACATGACACATCGCATCTGCTGGATTAAGGTAAAAACGTAATCCCGTGTGGTTTCTGTCAGCACTCGCGTCGGTCGGTCCTCAGCATGCGCAGCTCGTCCTCCAGATAAGTGATGCGCTCCACCAGAGCAGCCCTCTCGGCCTCTGCTCTCTGACTGGCCTGCCAACGAGCCTCCTGCACCTTCCTCTCGTACCAGCGCTCCATCTGCGTGGACACCGCCTCAAAGAAGTACTGCGTCACCTCCAGGGCGTGCATGTTGTCGCGCTCCTGAGCGAACGAGGCGTCGCCGGGCGGCTCCGCGCACACCTCCAGGGTCCGGGCTCCTCTCGCTCCTCTGGAGTGAGTCCTGCCCTGGGAATGTTTTTTATGGTGCTTCCCTCGGTCACGGCCTCGCTCCTTGTCTCTGACTCCAGTGTCTGTCCTGCTGCTGCAGCGGCGCTCTGTGGCAGGGGACAGGCTGCTGGCTCGGTGACCTCTGCCCCCACTCGCGCCGTGCAGGTCCTGGTCCTTCCTCTGGGTGTCGGCACATATCGCTGAGCGCTCTTTTGGCCGGACCACCTGGACAGATGACAGCTGCTTCTTCTTCACTGCAGGAGAGGTGGCTTCTGCCTTCTGTGCTTTATCGCCATCTGGTAAATGACAGTGTTCATTATTATTCATGCTATCCGGCTAATTAGCATTTACTCCGACTGAATGGAAATGATGAACGGTTGAGTGTCTCTGGCAGCCATAGTCTTCCTCACACATGATCGTAACGAGGAACAAGTGCTCTTACATTTGTGTGTGTGAATGAATTCATGAGCCACTGCAGAGGAAATCACTTTAAAGACCAAATATTTGTGCCATAAATCTCATGACATCAGTGTTTTAAAACAGAATAAAATGAACCATCATCTAAACAAGGAAATGCTAACCAGTTAAAGAAAGGATTTTATTTCTCATTAGTCCAATGTTTATAACCACAACAGAGACATAAAATCCATAAAATGTTTTTCTCCACAAAAGAAGAAACTTCTTCTTAATTTGATTACAAATAGAGTCACATTAAAACAACATGAAGCAGCTTAACTAACTTTGAACTATCTAGTACAAGTTCACTCAGCTCAACAGTGTTACTATAGTTTAAGATATTGATTTCCACCAAACTACTCAGGTGGTTCTATGTGCAGGTGGCCAGCAGGGGGCGTGCACAGCTCAGAGAGCTGATGACTGTAAGTGTCAGTCCCTCACACAACTATCACTTTTTAAAAAAAATATATTTTAAATTGTATTTTAATAAAAACAGTGAATCCAGATGTGTGTATATTTAAATGAATTATGATTGCAACAGTGATTTTCTGAGGATTGTTGTACCTGGTGAGCTCTCCATATGAACGACAAAGTAATGGTTGGCTGATCCACTCTCAGGCACGCTGACATCACCGTGATCAGAGTCCAGGAGTGTAGGACTGGTGTGGATCTCTGGGCTGTGTGAGGCGCCCTCATCTCCTGCAGACAGAGCGGTGAGGCCGCTTCCATCAGCTCCGTCAGCTTCAGTCAGATCTTCAGCCAGCGAGGACGAGCGCTGCAGCTGCGTCTTACTCCTGCCCGAGTCTCCTGTGAAGCGGAACTCCATGTTCTGCAGTTTGGACAGACACCAGCTCTTCAAGTCACTCATCAGAGATACCTGCTTAAAGGACACACACACGCACACACACACACACACAAAAGACCATGTTACTGCAGCTCACACAATGTCACCACAATTATAAACTTATTTAAACTCAGCACCAGAGTAACGTCAGTAAATAGTCATATTTTGATCGAGATCAAAAAAGGAGGACGAGTATTGGACTTGAATACATTAGAATAGTCAAGGAATCTTAAATGTGACATTAAAAAAATGAAAGTATTAACATATTAACAAGTACAGGAGGAGACGGGTTTACTTTGAAAGTAAAACTACAGAGTTACTTCCTGCTGCTACAGTAACACTTGTTATTATAATGTGGAAAGTCACATGAGGTTGTGAACTCTGAGCTTTTACAAAACATAATATGTTATGAATATGAGCATTCTCATGAGCATTGAACACGATCAACATTTGAACCCAGGATCATTATATGAAGGTCCAGCAGTTCAACAGACCAACCAACTTAGAAAATGGAGGCTCCAGAATGATGTCACTCTGCTCAGGACATAAACAATAACCAGTCAGTCAATTTGGACGACTTTTGACATTTCTTTTTAAATAAGTGACATTATATTTACTTTTTTTTGATTGAATATATTTAAATAATCTACAATTATTACTTATTTACATAAGTTGACTTATTTACATGTTTTTTTTGTACTCAAAATCCTAATATCCACTGCAAAGTCACTATATTGTATTCTATATTTAGTTTACTTGAAATACAATTAACCTTCCTGATTTCATTCTTTTCCATTCTAAATATTGCATAGTGCACCTTTAACTCACCTGGATAATTGTGTAATATCTGCTTAAATTTTCTATGAACGAAATAAAAGGCCATCATGTGAAATATTGTGTTCTCAGTAAATTAAATGCAGATAAATGCAATGATTAATGAATTTAGCTACTTTTTGAAACTAACTAGTAAACAGTGAGTGACATTTTGTCCTTGTGACACATTTGCAGTCAGTATGGAAGCTGCACTATCAACTTTTCTTTTCTCAGTGTTTAAAGAAATATGCTGAGTTAGCAGGTGAACTGCGGCATCGATCTCATCAAAATTCTCCTTTTAGAAGGATGGCAATATAATCCCACTTTATCCCACTTTCTATGTTGTTATACCAAACTCACGGCTCAAACAAATAAACAAAGCTTTAAAGTTAGTAAATAAAGTAATTTAACTGAAGGCAATTTAGGCACGTAAACAAAGACAGTCAGACTTTTAAAGTTAAATGGAACACAGCGATCAGTGAACAACTTTCCTGGCTGAATGTCATTGAGCACAAACTATTTTTACATTAACAGATTATAGTTGTATTTTGCCTAATATCTACCTAATATTCACCTTTCAAAGAACCCTGTAACAAACCTGTAGTAGTTCATGTTTCTCAACAGCATCATACAGTATGATAACGTCATGCTGCAGGCGACAGGTGTTTTTTCTAGCCTCACATGTTCTTGACCCTCAGCCGAGTGTCTCAGGCGACCCCGCTGTGAACATACCTGTCTCTTCTCTGCCTCCAGTCGCTCCTGCACAGTCAGCTGCTCCATCCTCTGCAGACACTCGCTCCTCTCGGCCGACACTCTCTCCACTGTTATCTTATCAAGAGCACGGATCTGAGGGCAGTGAAACATTTATCAGAGACAGATAACCACGTACTGTTACGTGTCGCCGACTTTCATTAAAAGTGGTACTAATTAACACATTGTAGAGTCGGTGCATTAACAGATGACATGCAGCTGTTTGTGCTCTCATCTGACGGCCGTGTTAACGATCTGATCTGCTGAATCTTGTGGTTCACACAGTGAGCAACAGAGTGCTGCCATAAATAATATCATATCTAATAATGCCTCTGTACTCGACTAAATGGCAGGATTCTGCAGTTGGAAACGTGTATTTGTTTAAAACTTTGATGAAAAAAACTAAAAGGTTTCAGGGAACACAAACACTGAAGTGCTTTTACTTTGAAATGCATATAAGACAAACATCTCACACGGGCAGTTTTTGGCTGCTGTAGATACCAACACAAAACACAGTAAGATGCTTCTGTCAGCAGGTTGTAGAATGTAATTCTGTTTATACAGACCCTGAAGAGCAGAGAACAGGATGTGGTCATAAATGAGCAGCACATCTGCATCGTGAAACATGATATTTTTCATGTTATGATAAATAGCCTCTAACCTGAGCTGTATTGGTTGTGTTCAGAAACAAAGGGACATAATGAGAAGGCTTTTGTTTCTCCATGTGACTCACAGAACACTTGCTGGTCAAGTTTAGTGTCTGTATTGTTTAACTTGTATTTGTATTTCATTACTGCCATAAATGTTGTTTATGGCAATTTGCTATGTGTATACCTGTAGGTTTATACTTTTCTTTTGTTTTGTTTATTCTCTCTCACAAAACCTATTGCAGTGTAAATCAGGTTAAATTTTGTTTAGCAGGGGCCACTTTAGACACAATGTTAAATGCTGCATTATTAACTTCAGAATACTTTGCCAGTATTTACTATCACACGCAAATGAGTCAAAGTATGTTTAAAACAAGTGAAATGATTTAACATTCATAATCTATGAATTTTCTAAATAACGTTTTCCTTTACCAATGTACGATTATAGTGAAGAATAAAGCCATCACAATAGATTTACAGTGTTTTTTGGTTATATATTAGTTTTAATTGTTGCGGCTCTAGTTTTGATGTATACGAATTAAAGTGTGATTGTAAATTGGATAAAAATGCACTTTCACAGTTTTGCTTTTAACCGTCTCATGACAAACGTTTACAGATGTAAACACTTTTTAAGTGTAGATAGAAATTGATGGTGCAGGGATTTTTAAATCAGCTCTGAAAACCTACAACTCAACTGTTTATATTTTAATGCTGTGTAACAGTTTTCCAAGCCTGCGTCAAGAGAAAAGGACATTATCTCTGTGCTGCTGTGGATTTGATCAAAATTTGAGTCAAAACTATTTCTTTTAATGACGTTACTACCACCAAACATTCCCAGAACACCTCTGAGTGAATACCAGCTCCTGACGGGTTGAGACACGTCTGCGCGTCGTACATAACAGCACAGATACGAGTCACTCCTTAGCATTAAACGGCTAATAAAATATTTTCACTCCTATATGCATCACTGCTATTCTGTAAATGACGTGAAGCAGAGGAAATGTAACCTACACAGAACAGTGAGGGTGTCTTTTTCTTTACTATTCAAAGGTAGTGAGGATACACTGAAAGAAAAAGTGTGTGTACGGATGTTTGTCACTGTTTTACGTGAAAACACAAGAATAAGGATGTCGAGTTACAGCAGAAGACATAGATTAGAGCACGGACACCTGAGCCGGACAAAAGCTCAAGTTCTTTTAGTGAAACAGAGAGTAAAAAAAAAAATGAAAAGCTGTGGTAACTATTAATAACAGGTCAGTGAATGCAACACACAGGCTATTAAAGCTATCCATGGTGGATGTTAGCCTTCTGTGTGTGTATCCATGTGTGTTCATATTTGCTTCCTTCTGGATGTAACTATAACTTTTCCCATATAAAAACAAACAACCAGAGTACGCTTCAGCGCGTACAGGCTGTGATCTGAGTGTGACCCACACCAAACAACTCCCCTCCTCTTGATAAACAGTGGTGTGTTGATGAGTGTATGCTACCTGGTGCTTGTTCTTGCGGTCGAGCTGGCCCATCTTGCTGTTCATCAGGTCTTGCACAGTGTGGATCTCAGTCTTCATCTCCTCCTTAGTGGCCTCCAGCTGGTTCTCCAGTTTGCTGATGAGAGGTTCACAGCGGCAGCCGTTCAGAGGAGCCTGAGGCAGAAAAATGCACTGTAAACTCAAAGGTTAATGCTGAATTGATTTCACCGTGTTTTCCTTGTTGGACTGTTAAATATGAGTGGGTCTGGGTGACGGGCAAATACAGTGCCAACATTTTATTGAAGGAACTGTACCATACATTTCCTTTAATGTTGTGTAGTAAAGTGACTGTAGATTTTCTGCAGGTGTCTTTATCCATGAGAGTTTATTTATCTAACACAGCACTAAAACACAATATATCGCTATATAAAGTAATGACAACAGTAAGGGCAGGTTTTATCTAGATCACCCTCTCGTGTCAGAGGAAATGGAAACCACGACAAATCACAGCGGAAAAGATTTAATACTGCAGCGCTGACAGATGAAACAGTTTGTGACTGAAGGGCATGTGTGCTGTACAGTACCTGCATGATCTTGCCATCCTTGCCACGGTACAGTGTGTAAAGTTGATAGGCTTTGAAGTTGTGTGGAGGAGTGGTTGCGTTTGGAGACACTGCTCGCAGCTTTGCCTTCCTCCTGAGAAAGGCTTCGCTGTGTCTCGTCTCTCTGCGGCGCGGGGGGTCAGACAAAACCGGCTGAAATGACAACAGAGCTTAAGATTAGTAATTACACAAACTCTTACATCATCACTGCCGGCAGTCCTCATCTTCTGAGCACCGTCACGAATGAGCTTCACAAACCTTGAATGATGGGACGTACCTTTTCCTTTGGCTTCCTGTTCTTCGCCCTCTTGGTGTGCGATTCAGTCACGTTAGTGTGTTTGCACGCAGCTCGGTCACTGCTCTGGCTATCGTCCGCAGCAGAAGCACTGTCCTGCAGGAAACAGGAGAACGGAAAGGTTTGGCAGGGCAATTTCCTGGAAATGTTTGGGCACTCACAAATGCCACTTTCAAAATGGGAAAGATATGAACCTGATTTTTAAGACTTTCTAAAAATGTGTAACGCTGACATTGAGATCTAGTAGATGTTATATTGTCTTAATTTCTAAACAGTTGTGCTGTAAATATTATCATCATTGATTTCATTTTTTTATGGCAACAGTTAACCATCTCCAAATGGTAACTAATTATTAGTATTTTTATTTAAAAACATGTGATGTTGTGTGATATACGGGTAATGAAATATAGCAGTTACTTTATTTTTTATTCTATTCCACTAGCATCTGTTTCTTCTTTTGGCTTCTCCCTTTAGGGGTCGCCAAAAAAATATGTATTTCTTAAAAATGTAGTGTGTAGCTTTTAGATATTAACATTACATTTAAACTATTGAGTTCACAGAGCAGCTTCAAGTTCAATTATGGATATAAATATGTTCTACATATATGTTCCAGTTTTTACCTTACAGGGCAGCATCTCGTCTCTAGGCACCGACTGAGCTCTGCCTTCTGCCTTCAGCTTGTCCCTCCTCTTCCTCACACTCCTGCCACGCGCAAAGCTCTGCACCTGAACACACACACACAATGACCACAATCATAACACATGAAGAGGAAGTCAGGCAGGTTCATTCTTCACATTCTACTGAATTGAAAGTGAGTTCTATCTGGATTTGACGACTCCATGCTTTTATCGCTGTGTATTTTCCACAGTCGACACGTGAGCTCGGCTGGAAACAGGTGTTATCTGATAGCACCAATAACATTCCGTTTAGGTGAGCAACCGTGCTTCCTGGTACAGTGGTCCTGCTATTGTAACTAGTGGCTCACTGTGGTGGTTTACTGGAAGACACTGGACTGCGCCCTTGGGGAATTTAGCATTGTGTCACGTTGTCATAGAGACAGTGCTGTCTTCATTGTTATTATGTCACCATGGACACTGGAAAATGAGGGGATGAAATGAGACACGAGGCAGGACCTTAGTTTCACACGTGTCTCTAAACCCTGTATTTTTTTTTCTTAACTGTTCTTAAAACTGGAGATGAGCAAGTCTGCTATGACAGATAGTCAGAATATGCAGACACATATTTACTGAATATGATTGATGGAGGAAAATAAAAACTTTGATTGCAGTTTTACTAACTTACTAAACCTTTACTACAACTGAAATAGAAAAGAGATTATTTCATTTTAGTGTTATAGAGCATAATATGGTGCTGTGTCAGGGTAAGAGTATCATAGCACGGTATCTAATGTACAGTGTCATAGTATAGTCCCAGAAACTGAGGTGGTGAAATCTATGAAATGCAGCTGCATATTCATGGTAAATGCAATGAAGAATTTTGTCACTTTCCAGATTATATTCCGAGCATTGTGTTCAAACCTGATCCTGTTATCTTTAAAATCTACTAAGGTAATAAACCATTAATAACTATCCCACATGTCGTGTAACAATAATTTGAGGTGGTTGTTCTACCTGTGGAGCTTTGGTGAGAAGCAGAGCCACGTCTGGGTTGTTGTGTTCTCGAGCCGTGTCCAAAGCTGTTTCACCTGCCTGTGGAGACAGATACACTATGAAAACAGACAAATCCCAACTCAGAGTAAACACTCTGAATTCTAAAACAACAGCAGACATTAGGAAAGGATTTACACGAGAGAAATTCCTTCATGATTAAATGTTATCTCAGTGCGGTTTGTATTCAGAGGACGTTTGCTTACGTAGTACTGATGCATCAGTGCAATCATATCAGTCTACAAGTGTTTAGAGAGCAGAGATTTCTTTTAAGATATGTGCATCTTTAATTGCGGGGCACAGATTAAGCAACAAAGGGAGAGAAAAGGGGATTAGACACACAGCAAGGGGCTACAGGCTGGAATCAGAGCTGAGCTTCTGCAGAAGGCCACTGTCTCGGTAGCACACGCTCTGACAGGTGTTTTAATCGCAATGTTTCAAGAGATCTTTTGAATACAAAATGCTCCAGATCCAGTTTTTGTGCAAACTGAAAATGTGCACAAAAACAGGTGGATGGAAACTCTGTGTTTAGTTATCCAAATCTTAGTTTCAAATGATTATCACATTTAAAACCAGTGTTTTCGACATTATTTTCCTTTAAGTTTTGTGGTTCATGTTTCATTCAAGGCATTTTCAAATAAGCAGGAACTGTGAGTGCTACTTTCAGAGACCTTGAAGCAGAGAGAAATGTGTGTTGCTTCATAGATTAAGGAAAGGCAGAGTGAGGGCACTAACACTTTCTTTGAGCATAAATGATGTAGAAAGAAGCCGTGGGCACTCACATTGTTGCAGATGTGGCTGTCTCCCCCTGCCTCCAGCAGCAGGCGTACTGTTTTCTTATGATTCAGAGCAGCAGCCACGTGAAGCGGCGTGTCTCCAGCCTGCGTGCACACAAACATGAACACATAGCAAGAGGATGATGCTATCATGAAAATTTGAGCATTGTTTTTTTTTTTTTATCTATTCAGAACTTTTAAAAAAACAATAAAACATCTGGTGTTTATACAATCACATCATTCTAAGACATTAACCAAAAGCTCTGGGGTCTGTTCACAAACTATATGATTTTTTTTTTTTTTTTAAAGATATATCACATCCAAAAAAACAAGAAAACTAGACTAATTATTTTTTTGTTTAGCTTTTTTAAATGGGTAGAAAAAGCACCACCTACTTTTAAAAGCCAAACTTGTTCATATACTGTGTGATAACAATATGAAGATGTTCTATAATGAAGCTGGAGATGAGAGCGTGAGTGTGCAGTGAGTAACTCACCAGGTTCTTATCAGACACAGAGCAAAAGACTCCCAGCAGGATGCGGATGATAGCTATGTGGTTGTAGCGGGCGGCCACATGGAGACAGGTTTCCCCCAACTGAAATCAAAATTAGTCAGCGTTTCTGAAGCTAGAATAGTGTCAAATATTAGGGGGATGGATTTTTACTTGCAATAACACCTAACTCACAATTTCAAATCATTTACAATAAATGGTTTAACACATTTGTTTTCAGATGATCTTTTTATCTAACTAATCTTCTTCATACCCTGAACACCATCAATAAAAGCATTTTTACTGTAATAAACACAACTAATAATTGTCTTTATTTATTTTATGATAAACTTGTTTTCCTGAGAGAGTGATGATTCACAGATGCAGAAAACATTGTAGTTGATGTCAGTGAAGCCGCTTTTAGTTGGTGTTCATGTGTTCATATGTGAGGGCATGAGCAGGCAGGAGAAACTGTGACGTATCAGTTGGATCAGTTGCAGTGTCTGCTAATGAAAGCATTTCCAGACTTGTACGACAACATATCTTTTCCCTCTTTCCCTCAGGCAACTTTACTTGTTGATAGTTATCCAGAATCAGCTTCACTGCATTGTAATTCACAGTGGACTATCCTGACACAGACCCATTATAACTGAGGTAAAAGGGTAAATAAACAATGAACTTCATTCTCTGCCCACACAGAGCAGAGATTATGGGAATTGTGCTCTTCATTTTTAACACTGGCACCACGCTACCATACAGCGATGTTTAAATGTTTAAATGTCCAAGCAGAGGAACTTACGTGGTTCTTGCTGTCAGGCCTGGAGCCTCCCAGCAGCAGAACCTTGGAACTCTGAGCATGACCATTCTGACATGCAAGGTGGAGAGATGTGTTTCCTGCCTGTGAGAGGAGGAGGAGGAAGAGGAGGAGGAGGGAGTCACACTGCTGCTACTATATTCAATGGTATGAGCCACATAAACAACAATTATTTCTGACTAAAAACCCTGAAAAAAAGAGAGCTAAGCTACTTGATGGCTAATAATCTCCTGACTATTGACATCATTTGTTATGTAATAAAAAAAACTAGAGTAAACATATCCTGATAAGGTTTACAGTTAAATGAAATGAGCTCAGAACATGTCTCCTACTATGGTGCATTGATTTTGTGTTAGAATTGGTGTTTGTTTATGTGTGACACGGTCAAGCACAGTGTGGAACAGTTGCACAAAATAGCAATTTGAAAGTCGAAAAGGTGAAATGTCTCGGTAGTAAACACAGATGTGGAGACTCCACTGTACAATCACCTTGTTTTTGGCATGAACGTTGGCTCCGGCTTTCACCAGCAGTTTGACAGACTGGCTGAAGCCGTGCCAGGACACTTCATGCAGCGCCGTGTTTCCATCCTGATGAGACAAGAAGAGACAAAAAAAAAAACATTGGTCACATAAACAACAGCTATACTTTAATCGTTTATGAAGACCTTGGGTGAGGGAGGGGGGGTTGTTCGTTTATGTTTAAGTTTAAAAAAGAAAAATATGTTGTATTCATTTATGCACTTTATGCACATGACTTGCACTTGATAAATAAATGTTATAAAAAAAAAAAACATAAACAACAGCTAATGGTGATAGTTGCTGTTTTTCTAAACCAATTACATTATGCCCAACTATTTGACATTTTAATTGTTTCTTTTTATCCAGCATTCACTTCCCTGTGCTTCTACCAGGATTTAATAAAATAAATATAACTGTACTGTGTTTGAGGATGTTTGCTTTGGGAATATTAACTCCTCTCTCTACTGTAAAAAAAAAGTAGTACTCTAAATAAGTAATACACAATTCCTGGGGACTAGTCCCAGTGTTAGTATAGTGTTCAGTGAATATACTGTACTTTATTCGAGCATGTAATAACCTTTGATAACAGATAACCATGGACGAACCTATGAATGTTTAAGAATAAGTTAAGTTTATGAACAAGCCTTCTCTCTTTTAATTCACTTCTTTTCATGGGGGAAGGAGATTCAGCAGACTACAGACAGACTGGTTCCTCTATGATCATCAGATGGCTTATACTGGCTTTGTTCCTCTGCCTGCAGCAGAAGTGCCATTAGCTCCTGTGTGTTTGTGCGTCTTTCTGTCTTTAAAGTCGCACCTTATCCTGTCTGTCCAGTGCACATCCTTCCTGGATGAGAGCGCTGATGACATCACCGTTACCCACCACAGCAGCCCGGTGTAACGCCGTCTGCTCTCCCTACAGGCAGACAGAGAAACACGTGCAGCACTGATTAAAAATGCATTCGGCTACAGGATAAGAGAGCAATCCACAGAAAAAGCTCAAACGCGATATTTTTGCATACTGTTTATTGCAGTGCTCTTGCTGGATCAGTTCATGCCTCAAGCATTCATACATTTTATTCAAAACTTAATACATTTTTTAAAAAGTTCATTTTAGATTTTTGGAAAATGACATAGTTCCAAGTATGAGGGGATTTGGTTTTATTCCTGCTTCTTATGTGAAACTATTTCCACTTCTAAAGAACAATTGTTAACAAATACAATATGTAAAATGAGATTAGCTTGTACCATCACAAGTGGTCAAAACAGAAACCTTTGCCAGCGGCTAAACTCGCCAACTCGACTGTGGTGCAGTCAGAGAGCAAATTAATGCTAAGTGAATGGATGAATTGTTGTTAGTCCATTCAGCTTAAAATCACAAACTGTCATTTTTCTAGTTTCTGTAACAATTGAAAACAAACAAAAAAAAGATACAAATGCCTTTAAATTTAACTTTAAAAGTGTTGGTAGCTCTTTGTCTAGACTACATTGATAATACTATTAGTCAATTTTATCTTTATCACTGAATGTTCAGGTACCAACAGTGGGGCTGGTCTAAAGGTATACAGTATGACTAACCAATAGCATCTCTGTTTTTACAAGAAATTACAAGATAACATGAATCAAAAGAAAATAAGAATATGAAATATTATCCAGTTAGAGCTACAGATGGTTTTCTATCATTGTGGCAACCAATGCTCTTCTGGTGTTATGAATCGGGAATTGCATTATCTGTTTTTTAACGCTAATCGTTAATACCAAATCCCCCAAATCAAACTATTTCTTTACAGTTTTACAAGTCTTTTGTAACTTTTAATAAGACCACAGCAAGAGTCCACTTTGGTCCATACACACGAGTAAAATCAGTGGGTGTACAGGCTCAGAAAAAAAAAAGTTTAGTTCACATTTATATTCAGTCATAAATGGAATTCCAGCACACAGAGCAGATTAGTGGTGAATGGGACCGAGACAGACTAGTTTGACACGGAAGCCCTGGAAGAGCAATGAGGAAAAACAGGAGAGACAGGAGGAGGGGAGGATCATTCCAGGCTAGGATAGGAACTGAGCTAAGCACAGCAGCAGCAGCAGCAGCAACATTGAGTAAGTGGCATTTGTTTGGAAGGAAGGATGGGGTAACAGATTTCCACTGGCTCAGTAGGAGCAGGTTTGGCTAACCTCCTTCACTCTCCCAGCCCTCCTCCACTGTCTTCTCCCCTCCTGCTCCTCCTCCTCCTCCTGCCTCAGTCTGCACCTCCTGCTCTCTCCAGTCCTGGAGGATGTACTGCAGCCTGTCGTGAAGCTCATTGACCACACAGAGTGAATTTGGTTGTGCCCGAGATCTGGGTTATTGCTTTCTGTGGGGAAGGGGGATTTGCATCCCACCAGTGGGAAGTCCAAAGAGTCCCACTCAAGGCCACTAGAGGTCATTATACTATAGTTGTATTTGTGTAAAAAAAAAAGGAAGAATATAAAGTCTAAAAAAATATATTATTCTAAATCAAGAGTGCTAAAAGCAAAAAGAGAAGCAGCTGCTTGTAACCACCGATCAGGACTGCAGTGTGATTTGGAGGTGGATGGAAAGTGGGAATAAGGCCGACGCAGCAGACAGACCGCCGGCGAATCTACTCACGTCGTCTTGGATGTCCAGGTCGCACCCAGCTTTAAGCAGGATACGCACAACCTCAATGTGGCCCTTATAGGCAGCCAAGTGCAGTGGGCTTCTGCCATACTGTGAACACAGAAACACAGAAACCACTCAACCCGACAGACAAAACAACACAGTTCACCCAACACGAGCACACACAATCTCCCTCCAGAGAATCCACCACAGCTTTCCCACACACCACGTCACAGTCCAGTGAGTCAGATATCACTGCAGTGTAAGGAACTATAGTGGTGGCATGACTGAAGACAGCGAGGGATCAGTAATGAGTCAACTCGAAGCAAACAAATCCTTAATCCGTGGTTTAACGGAAGAGTGCACAATGTGCACAGATGTTCATGTTTGCTGAGCAATGGATGAACAGTGCATCCTGCCAATATAAGGATCTATGAGGGGGGGTGAAGCCAAAAGGTCACACAAAAGGTTTAAAGGATCTGTTCACCAAACCTTTAGTCCTTTTGACTCACTTATGGTAGAAATCCTTGTCTCTACCCCATTACAGAGGAAATCAGTATAATTTAATTGATGGAAAAGAAACAATGATACTAATTATATGCATGGATTTAACAGTTTAAGTTGTAATCTAATCTCCAAAATAAAAAAAGCATAAATTATAGAGAACGATATTACAAAAAAAGAGCTTGCTTGTTATAAAATTGCAAAGACATTTGCAAACAATTTGATCGTGTAAGTGTTTTTTGAGTGAGGGCAGATGAGAAGTTTTGCAAAATAAGAACTAGTATTATACTGTATATAGAGCTGAAAAATTAGAAAATGAATCAGGCACAAAAGCACGTTATTTGTAAACTGAACACGTGCAAAAAAAAAAAGACATTAACTGATTAACATGATAAAGTGATGAAAAGCGAAAATAATTATTACATTATTGCTCAATAATGACAGTATCTGCACAGCCTTAATCCTTTCTATCTGCCAAATGCATGCATGCCTTTCAGTAGTGGATGAGCCACGAGGAGGCTTTGAAAAAGTTCATGTGTCATAGTTGCATTAGACCCCTAATCACAACTTTATAATCAATCCATCTGAATGACGATTCATCGTTCACTGTGTACATCCTTAATAATCCAGGACACTTCCTCTGCGTGCGACTGGAGGCAGCAGCCTAACCTGAAATATTACAACTGACACTGCAATCATAAAACAAAACAATGCTGTGTGTTTTACAGTCGCGGGGAGATGGCACGAGTTACACCAACAGCAGGAAATGTCTTTCAAACTCCTGACACGTCCTGACATTCCGAACATTACATCCAACATAATCAGCTCTGCTTATCCGTATTGGAGAGGAAGTCAGCATTTAGATAAGCATTCTTGAACCAAAAAGGTTCCAGGCAGTGCCCTTTAATCTGTAATTATATTGACTAAATACAGTTTAATTACAGATCAAGCTCGTTTCCCACAAAACAACACAAACCACATCACACCCGACTAGGTATTATCTCAGTGTTTGGGAGGTGTGTGCTTTATTTGGGAGTGGCTCAGCTCGGCTCTGCATTCACGCAGCCCGTCGGATTGAGTTACGCTGGGCCTGACTTGGAGGGAAGCCACAGAGTGAGCTCAGGTAAACACGGCAGGCCTCGATCAGGGGGTCTGTGTTGTCTCCAGACTGACTGAGGGTCTGTTTGTGACACTGTGTGTCTGTTTTCTTAGGCGCAGTCGCTTTAATGGGTCTTAATAGTCTGTTCTGACATATACTACAATATAACATACACTGCTTGGTCAAAAATGTCACACATTCTAATCAAAGCCAAAATATTAAAAGCACCTATTTGTTGTGGCGGTATTTCGGTAATTTTCTGGGCGACGGTGGGTCAGTGGCAGAGTCAGTTCGTCAGTTCGCTCGTTTACATGCCGATGTGTCCTTGGGCAAGACATTTGACCCCCACATTACTCTATGCAGAAAATGAATGGGTAAGAAAGATGTTTGATAGCAAATATGCACCGCACATAGATCCATTGTATGAATCTGTGAATGAACGGGGAAACCATGATGTAAAGCAGCTTTTAGTGGCCTTTAGAAAAAAAATAGATAAGTGCAGGGCCATTGAATGTCACAACTAGGGGTGAGAGAGAGAAAAAAAAACACAGTTTAATTTAGCCTCCTCCCTTAAATAGACTTTTAACTTAACTGTCTTGGAGGAAACTCTATGTGAGTATATATAATACACAGTACCAATAACCCAGGCTGAGAGTTACAGTGAGTGACACACATAATGTATATGCAGTATAAATGCTAAGAATTACAAAATAACGAGCTGCAGCCCGACAATATGTGCAACTGAATACATTCAATATGCAACCAACCTCTAATCCCAACTCTAAACCCAGGGCTGAAAAAGCACCGACAGCTCAAACATCTTTCTCACTCTGTCTTTTGTTTTTACTCCCATATTTTTCATTTCAGACGTCCTTTTTGCCTTCCTCTATCTGGTTTATGTTTCTCTACCTCAGCCTCATTCATCATATTAGCCTTCAACAAAAAATCCATCCTGCATTCCTTTTCCTGAGCATAAGAATGTTTCATATGAACTCTACCCCCTTTATCCTGGATTAAGCTTTCACAATGGCATGTTGCCAGAATACAGATGGCTGAAACACAATCATGCCAGCGAGCAGCACGACACATCATTTTGTTGTAGCTCTTACAATATGATGCCATGATGTGTTGACGTACCCTTGGAAAACTGATTTGCTGTGCCGGGACAGAAAATGCAAAGCACATGACACGCAACAAAAACATCCAGTGTGAAGGACAGAACTAGAACTCAGCAGTCACTGCATTTCAAATATCTGATCTAGAGTACATTTTAAAACAAAACTTAAACTCATCCAGGAAACAAGAATAAACCAGTCATGCTAACAGAAGCAGATTTATGAAGGCCACCCACAGAAGGAAATGATCTCGCAGGTATGATCGTACTAAATGATAAACTCGATGAGGAGACGATGTACAAGTTTGATCCTGAGTTTCTTCAGGATGGGACTGTTTTCTGACAGACACAGGATGTTCACATCACAGTCGATCTCATAATACTGCATGTTGACTGTAATCTGGCTGTATAATGTACTGAACAGATTGCTGGCACACGACAAATATCACCTGTAAAAGTGCAGGCAAGTTGACTTTATGACCAGTGTAAGAGTTTTACATTTGTAACTACCAAGAAAACAGTTTTTACCAACTTTGTAGTTTATATTATTTAGATAGCTATAATAAAGTGCTTTGTTTAGTCAAACTGTGCTACCTTTGCTATGTTTTTGACAAGCCAACAATAACTCTCAGGGATGGGATCATGGGAGAGGGGTTAAAGACAGGGATTAGCTTTTGTTCCCCTACTCAACCATCTGTTAGCACAGGTGGTTGCATTCCATTATTGATGAAGCCGACAAGTCATGATTTATGGTGTCATACTACTTCCTGCACTTTTTTATTATAATAACAATATTAATGATAATAATAATAATAATAAACCAGTGTTCACAGTCACAACAGGAGCATGGTGTACATTGCTTGTATGAAAGACTAATGTGCCAAATTATTATTATTTTATAAGGAGCTAACTAGCCATTCTGACTGTTGCTACAGCAGGCATCCAACTGCCCATCTGTGAAATTATCCCTCAGTCAGTGTATATATTAATAAATATTACTTATTATAAATGTAGAGTCATTGCTATTTGAGAGTCCAGTAGTTACGGGAACATGTTATTGTACAGACTGAGCTAGTTCCAAGGTTGGCTCCAAGAGAACACTATTATGTTCATTCCTTGCCGGTTAGAAGTCAAACAGAGCCTGGTGCAACTCAAAACATTGATAAATATCCAGCTGTGAGAAGAGTATTCCAGAGAGACTTTGTTCCTTCCTGATTCTAATGAAATATGTTAAAGGTCATTAAACAGATGATTATATGTGACATGTTTGAGGACCTTCAGAATTGGAGGTACATTGATGCCGCCTCTGTTCTCCTTTGCCAAGTAAATTAAAAATAAATTCCTACAAAACACTTATCACAGACTCCAAGGCCTTCTTCGCTGTTCTCCAAAATCTTGATTGCAAAAATTCTGTAAAACCATGGACAAGGTCATGAAAATGTCTGCACTGAGTAATAGTGGAGATTTATTTATTTATTTTAATAATAACATTTAACAGGCGCTAGTATCTCAACACTTAAAATGATGATCACTGGGTCAATTTTTTTGCAAACAGACAAAGGAACGAACACTAATCAGAGGAAATTTCATGACAAACGTATTATTTCTGTACTTTGTTTTTCAGTGTAATTAGGAGATTATTTTGCATTTTACCACTGTCACACTTAGTTTAGGGTGAGCAGCAGCTCAGCTTTGTATTTCACTGCTTTAAGAGATTTGTGAAAAGAAATAAAAATGACTGGATTTACATCCCTGTGACTACTCACAAAAACCAGTAAATTTAAGTAAATAGAAGAAAAACAGCTCAAGTGTCCGATCTTCTCAGTGACTACAAAAGTATTTAACCTTTTATGGTGACATTTATTCTAAGAGCCCTTTGTTCAGGTTAGAGAAAGACTGTACATTTTGGTTCAGTGTAGATAATAGTGACATATTTATATTTACTGTATTTAATCAAAACCACAAACCACCTCAAGTGCTTCTGCTACCTAAATCTAATCATAGAAGAGGACTGTGGAGGCCAACCTGATCTCTACAGTGACTCTAAGTGTCATGTGTTTTTCTACACCCTCCATACACCAAACCTTGTCCTGAAAGTTAATAAATTTAATAAACCAAAAGACAGTTGTCTCAGTTGAACATCAACCAGAGGACAGTTATATAAAACCAAGAAATGAAGACTAGCCGTCCCTGCTGTTTTATCTAGACCACATCCATACAACTCACTGAAAACAAACAGGCTAACCCATTATTTCTGAACCTACATTCATCTTGTCACCAAAGGTCATTTCTTACAGAACTCAGTGGCCAGAAAGAAAACTGACGTGTGCGCAACGATAATCACAGTCTGATCACTGCACATCCATGCTTGCAGATCAGTGAACACCACAGCAGAATGGATGGATGGCCACTCTTTGTGAAAATACTGAACTAGTCAGTGGAAAGCACCAGAATTTCACAGTAAATTGCAAGTTGTGCACAGGTAACAGGAGTCTGTTGACTGTGAGAATTCTATTTCAAACTTGACGAAGCAGCTGCAAGCTAAGCACAGCTCTGCATCACTGGTAGAAGAGAAGGACGCTTAAGTTTCACAACATCAATTTACTTTTAACTCAGTAGAATCTGTCACTCTGAGAAAGATTAATGAGCTTGTAGCAGGTGGAGAAGATGCCACCATTGTTAACAGTTGGCTCTCCAACTTTACTTTAGATAATCAATACAACACCTTTGACGCAAGGTAAAGAAGAAACAGCGCTTGACAGAAAAACATTGCACTCTGAATACATTTGGACAGCCAACACTAAGAGTTTTATGGTCATGACAGCTCACTGGATCAATCCTTCTACTCTGCAGCTCATAAAAGCTGGCAGGACATGCAGGTGAGTAAGAGGGAGGTCCTCTTACGACATAGTTGCCAGTGAGACTGACCAGATACGTACATCATAGGGGTTGTCATTTTTTTGGTCATGAAAAAGTACTCTAACTAGTTATTTTTCTCAAAACCTAACCCTACACTGGTTTGTTAAATTTTAAATTAATGCTAAAATGCACAAGAGTTGATCTGGAAGCAGCTTCAGTCTACACCAACTAAATCCAATTTACTACCAGACAGTGGAACAATACCCCCAGAATATGTTGGAACAAACCCAGACTCTTCGTGTGTGAAATCAAAACTATGTCCACAAATTTTGACACCCAGCCCGGTACCATAGGGTTATTCAAATGGAAAATTAGCTTTAAACTGAAATAACAGGGAAGAAGTTTTTTGGTTCAGAACTCCTCTGGAGATACCATGAGTTGTTTAATCACAAATAAAACAGATCACATCACCACACACTCACCTTGGTAACTGCTACTTCTGCCCCCTTGTTGATAAGCTGGACCACATTGTCGGCCTGTCCTTTATGAGAAGCTACGAGGAGGCGCTCGGAGAGTGCGAGGACCTCAGCCGCATCCTGCTGGCTCATGAAGCGGGGCGAGTGATGCTGCAGTCTCCAGATGGCGGGGAAGGCAGCTGTGGTGACGCTCTCCGACGCCCTCTAACTCATGGTGAGCTCTGCTACAGACAGGGGTGTCAAACAGGAGCTGGAAAAGCTGCCAGTGTTGCCGATACTGCTACAAATGCCACAAAGTGCCAGGAGTCCTCGCCTTCATCCTCTCAGCTACAGTGAAGAGAACAGGAAATGCATGGATGGAGGGAAAAACAAGTCCACATGTGCTCTGCTCACAGTACGGTGACAAACAGGAAGGGAATTGACAGTGGAGTCACATCACTAGTGTCCAGCCCATCTATTGTCCAATCCTTGGGGGCTGGACAGAAATAATCTGCAATGAGAGCAACAACAGAGGGGGCACATTTGGTAGCCACTGTGCAGGAAAGGAAGTCCACTGCACACAATGACACAGAAAAACAATTAGAATACAGAGCACTGAAAAGGAATTTAATGTTGGCAGTCCATCTTTGAGTCCAAGTCAATGTCTGTGTCAATTTCATGGCAATTGAGTCATTTCTAAGGTCAGTGTGAGTTTGACCTTTGACCACTGAAGTTCATCCTCAAGTATCCTTTAACATCTGGGTCAAAACCCCAGTAAAACATCCGAGTGAAAGTAATAGTAGTAGTACTTAGCCAGTGTGTCATCGTTTGTTTTTTTTTCATTTTAATGTGTGTATTTCTCACCAATGGATCACAACTACTCATTAAGTACAATTCATACGACAATTCATACGTCAACAATTAATTTCTATGAATTGTCTAACCTTATAGCAGAGACAGGTAAGGCGCATGGCGTCATTAAAAGGTGATGTATTCCTATGGATTTAGAGAGTGTTGGACATGTTTATGTTGAATGTAAGCACAATATTCTTTTTTTGTTTTTTAGATCCCAGTGAGTCTTTGTTACTTTTACGTTTCTCACACAACAGGAACATGATCAGGTGTTGGTGACAAATAGTTTAATAAATTGAAAGGTGGACCAAAAAAATTATAGTTTTTATTTAGGTGATACTGAGTTATAATTATCTAGTAGAGTGTCTGATTGTGCTGCACAAAAATAATTATATTAACCTCACAAACTCAGAGCAGTCAAAGCTTTGCACCCCCCCATGTGATCTCTGGCACCACCCCTAAGGCGGGCTTAGACTCCAGATTGGGAACCATAGCTCTAGAGAATTTCCATGGAGTCAAGTTTTCTGTGTCAAAAAAAGATCTGTGAGATGCATTATGTTGCACAATTTGAGTTTTAAGGAAATAAGTTAAAAAGAGCCCCGAGGTTTTGTAAAATGTCTTCACAAATGCTGTCTGTAAACCGCAATATCTCCGGTTTAAGGCAGGGTATTGTATCTCTAAGCCAAGTTCAAGCCAAATTTGAGAGGATTTATTTCATCAGGATGTTTTTTGACATATTCATAAGACTGTGATGGGTGAACAACTTGAAAACATTATGCCTCCAGCTACAGATGAGGCATAAAACTCAAGAACACAGCCCTAACCACTGCAAACATGATTTCTTCTGTGTGACACACTTCTGCGGTTTTCTAACCACAAGGAAGACAGTGACTAAAAAGTAAAAAACACCGCCACACCTCAAGTTACTCATCGTAAATCTCATCATCATTATAGCACATCAGTGGATCTGTCATCTAGTTTCTCAGTCTCTACAAGCGGAGTGGAATGCATGTACAGTAGGTAAGGCTTTTTTATTCATCTCCACCAACAGAGCCTCCACCACAGCTGTATCTTTCTCTCCAAACATATCCCCAACCTACTCACCTTCAAATCATTACCACATGTTTACAACTCCTTTTAATATGGGACAGTCATTGTTCTCACTGATGTAATGAGTGCTAAACAAATCAAATGTATGAATCTTGCCAGCAACAGGGGGCTCAAACTCAATTTCAGAGGGTGCTGAAATTAAAAACTGTGTCCAAGTTGAAGGCCGGACAAGATCAATTTACATAAAATTCAGAGCAAACCAAATTTGTAGATTACATAAAGAAAAGACATAAATTAAATTAATAGAATGGCCTCAGCGGGGCTAAATATTAACATTGGATGAAAGTTATCAGTTGGAGTGCTCACAAAAGAACATAAATGTAGAAGAGAGGTACTGTAAATAATATGTGGTAAATTATTTATGAATGATGTAGATTAAGTGCATAATCCTTCCCTGCAGTGGCTCTGCAACCCCACCCCCACCCCCCAAAAAAGGAAATTCTAAATCACATTGTCATTGTTAATATAGTAAAATTGGACAAGTCTATAATTTAAGACCTGAAGTATACACCACTGGTCTAGACAGGAGTGGTTCCTTTTACACTACAAATGCAGTCAGAGCAGTGAAAGGGATTAGCACTTAACAGTTCATTACCACAGGAACATGACAAGGTCATATGTACGAACTGGTAACCTGAGGCGTGCACAGGATGTGAGAGACAGTGAAAGCAACGTTTTTCAAGTCAACGCTGATTACACAGCTCTGCCCTGCAGAGGAAGAGGCATGTCCCATCTGATCCCTGGAGTCTAATCTGTGATGACAGTCCCTCTAATGACTGACTGTATTTTTTCATTACTGGAAACAAAGAAAACACGGAGCAGATGACTTCAACGAGAGCAATTTACAGCACCGCAGGCATACAAGGCTAAATCCACACGGAGAAGTGGATTATTTCCGTAGCGTTAGGTCTTCACTGGAACTCAACCATAAAACACCACTGTGCAATACAGTTTCCCGGCCAAATCCTTTACTGGGTCACATAGTATCAAGTTATTTCACTACTTCTTAAGCAAGGTAATGCAGGCAAACCTTTTTGTACAGAAGCCAAGAAATGACATGGTCTAAATTTAGGTTTTTTTTTAAATGTACCTTCTTCATTACCTTTGTTGGTGGCTAGCAGAGGCAAATTTGTGATTCAATGTTCTGTGACAAATTCTGCAATCTTTTAGCGTTTGTGCGATTGAAAGTTGGTTTCAGATTATTAGCAAATTAAAGTTGTAAAACTTGTGTTTGTAATGCTCAAGCATGTCTTGAATAAACCTGGTATAATAGACCTTTTGACAGCAGTCATTTTCAACTTGGTTACCAATGACATTAATTAGATTTCCACTCCAGGTTTAAGAAAGCCAGAGTCTATTTTTATTTTTAAATGATAAAGACAGGTTTATTATTTCAGTGTGGCCCATTTTTCGGAAAATTACCTACATATTTTCAGTATTTTCTGGCTGATTTCTTATATAGAGACTAAGAAATAATGATACATGGACATTTTAATGTTGCTAAAACAACAAATCTACTGGTGGTTAAACATTTTTAGCACAGTACTGTAGGTTAAAAGGTAATTCTCAATATCAACATCCAACAATGTGGACACATCCTACTTCAGATGAGACTAAAGACGTTGTGTGCACTTAGTCCAGAATATTCCATGTGTACATACAGTACTTACTCAAACTGTACTCTTGTCCGTAGAGTGGGAGTCCTGGCTGCAGTGGGTGATAAGGACCAGTGTACACAGGAAAACCGCTGAAAATGACAAAAATGAAAGTTGCCTCGTTATAATGAACAGAATATTCTGTATGTTTATGGTGCACAGCAACAATGTTGCTCCACTTAGTGTTGTGTTACTGTGCTTTCAATGCAAAGTGAGTCAATTGCAGGCCTGACGTTTCAAATTTCATCAGGAACCTGCAGACTCCACATTTTGGTTGCAGATTTTAAACTGTTAATTACCAAATATTTCAGTAAAAATCAACAAATCCTACTAGTGACACAGACGTCCAGTCATCCAGTTAGAAGACAAACTTGTTTATTATTAAACTTGTATTATATTCCCTATATTGACAGGTCACAGAAGATTGTTTTGGGATTGGCAAATATATATTTTTATCTGGACATTTAATTAAGAATTATTAAATAACACATGCATAAAATAAAGTTAATAAATATGTTGGAAATTACTGGTTTGTCTACTTAAAATATTAGGTGGTACAGAAATGGCAGTAAAACAAAATAAACTGAAAGGTTATAGGTTATAAGGTGGTCACAATATATATATTTTGAGTTGTGTGACGATGGAACACTGAAAATGTGCAATTCAACTATCATCTGTCTCTAAAAACATTAAATAAAGATTCTTGTGTGTTTGTTAAATTATATATCATTCTTTTTTCAAAGGGGAACACATTTTGGCTGCTCTTCAAGTTTTCAATTATCTTTCCCGTATTATTTTCATGTATTACCACTTACGTTAAGTCAAAAATTGCTGGGTTAAAAGCATCCTTCATGTTTGACAAGATAAAAAGATAAAGGTTTTCTCCGATTTCCTTGGCAGAATAAGACCTACAATCAGAATAAGAACTACAAAGAGGCACAAAAACAACTGAAAACAACAGTGTCACGGCATGTCGAGGTGACCCAAGGTTTGTGTCCGACACATTTCACATAAACATTCCCAACATTTTTTATTTAGACCACACAATGTGAATACATGAAAAGCTTTAACGCAAAAAGTGTTTGAATGATTCCTTCCTGCCAGCATGAAAATGAACAAGATTAAAAGAAGGTGGGTGGTGGTGGTGGTGGTGTGGGGGTTCTCTCCCCGGCTGCATTCCAGTCGATTCTAAAGAAGATTTTGTTCAGTCAGAGACCCACACACACACAAAGGCAGGCCTCGCTGTCACACTGAGGCTTCTCAGTCGCAGCTAGGCAACGGGTCTTTTGTGCAGACTTTTAGGAACTCAGGACTGGGTTCAAAAACAAGAAGTGCCAAGCCCTTGCTTTTCACACGACATGGTGAGGAGGCCTGAGAGAATAATTATTAACCTGTTCACTCCTGAAAAACACCCGCCCTGTTCTTTCCCACCCAGAGACAGTGAGTGAAGTTAGAGGCAAAATAAGAGTTTACAGATTACAAACAACAGGGAAATATGGCACAGATAGATCTGTGTTAAAGGTCTAGTATGTAAGATTTAGCTGAAATGAGTTCCATTTTGCAGTAATATAATTAGACTGATGTTTTGTTTTTTGTTTTGTTTTTTAAAAAAAGTGTACAATCACCTAAATGTAGGAATTTGAATTTCATTAGCACAGAATGAGCCCCTTATTAGAGTTCTCAGCAGGTCGGGTTCGGTCCGAAAAAATATCCAAATGGGTCGGGCCGGGCCAGGGCTGTTCATGTGTGGTGAAGAGTAAATCTGGCTGCCTGCTTGATGGAGAGGGGCAGACCTGACGCCACTGTGTGCGAAACCCCCGACACTTTGGGCATGTTAGTGTCATTTTTGGAGCCCTTTTATGATGCTCAGTGTGAACTGGAGAGGGACAAATATCCCACTCTGCATCTTGTGCTGCTATGGGCAGAACGACTCAGACATCACTGCCAGCAAAATGCCAACGATACTGCATAAGCTGGCAGCCGTGCATCGACGGCATGCGCACCGGTTGGGGGGAAAAATGGCCAAGTCCATCACTGATCTCCACAAAGCCGCAACATTCCTAACTATCTCCAAACTATATAAACACTATCCAAACTCTAGTATCCAAACTCTCAACTGACAGCAACTCTCCTTCAAAAACCCACATTTTGATTGGAGCCTGAGGGGTCTATATAGCTGTAGCAAAATATAGCAAAATCTGAACCACTTCACGAAGCAATCACTTGGTACAGCCGGGCAGTGAGGCTTCGGATGCATCATTTTTGGCTCCTCCCCTAAACAAAACAAGCCTCAATACACTACTACATGCTATCTCTCAGTTGGTAGAGCTGGTGCCCCCACAGGGCAAAGGTTTGCAGTGACCCAGGTTTGATTCCACCTGTGGTCCTTGCTGCATGCCATCCCCCTCTCTCTTCACGCTTCACTGTCCTATCCAATGAAGGCAAAAAGCTCCCCAAAAATAAGAAACACCATCTGCTATCCAAGTAAAAGTTTTGCTCTCTGTGTGGTGCATAAAGACGACGCTGAGCTACTCCATAAATATACACTTTCTTTTGTGTAAAAAGACAAAAAGAGCCGTTTCACTTGCCTCAGGGTAAAAACACTTTCAAGTGCAAAGCCTATCTGACTTTTACATGTCTTTGCCTATGCATGCTCAGCCATTCATGTCAATGTGCAGGTACCTTTACAGACTTTCTTTTTACATCTGATTATTCATATGCATGTGCAGATTATTTTATCCACCAATAACTGTGTATAAAATCAAGGGATTGAGATGCAGTTACATGTTTCTACACATGTACAAAAAATATTGGTCTCAGAATTGATCTCTCATTGAAAGGATTATGTTTCAAGAGTGCAGTCTTAACTTAACAAGCAGTGAGGCAAAAAAAAAAAAGGTTGCGTGGTTGATGCTGTGTGGTCATAACAATGCCTAGAATATACTGTTTTGGTTTAATCCCATTATAATCCCAATTTTTAACATGAAACCCTGTCAAAATGAAGGTTGTTACACACGACACACAGGCGCATCTTAGGAAAAGGAGGCAGGTGAGAAACATGTCAGAATACACTTAATACGGCACTGACTGACAGCTTGACAGTGCTCTTCCTACCAATTAAAGCTTAACAGCAATAATTTCTGAGGATCCATCAAGAGCCTTTCAAAGTTGCAATCAGTGTCAAGATTAAGTGCCAAAATTGAAGCAATTTAAGTCAAAATTGGCTGCTTTTACAGCCAGTTTAAGACTTTGCACAGCTTTGAGTTGACAAACTCATTCCAAGGATTAAGTGTACCCTTTAAAACAACCTTGTTTTCCAATATTAATAATTGGTAATGTGTTGGGCCAACATCCTGAGGCTCATAAAAATAAAGTGTGTGTTAGAAGTTCCTGATGTAAATAATAGCAATAAAACTTGATATTGAAAACAGCGTGTGAGACATAATCACATTTCCACGCAAGACAATTGTGCTTCTCAAATGTATCGCTGCCCTTTTCATTTCATAACTACAACTACATAACAAATCTGGGTTTCATGGCAGAGTAGCCGGATGAAAGCCTCTCCAGAGCGAAAGACACATGATACGTGGACATAATCAGATATAAGATTCTCTGGTTTGGGAAAAAAAATAAACATCAAAGCAAAATTTTCAGAGACAAGTCAGGGTTGAAAGAAACTGAATAAAACAGAAAAACCCCTCATTAAAACCTCACACAGAGCTCTTCAGGCCAAATGTCACCTTCCAAAAGGTCAATGACCCTAAGGTCAAAGACAAGTCAGCACATGAGTCTAAATGACAACCTTAACTGACCAAGCCAGAGCCTTGACTTGAACCCAATGAAATATGTTCAATGGGCTCACGTCACAGCGGAGAAAAGTGTAAAGGGTGTGTGTGTGTGTGTGTAACAGCTGCACGCTGGATAAAAGGCTAAATATGAATTTCCATGTGACAGAGAAAATTTGCTTTCTCATGAATTTCAAACTATAATTGCCTGTTTATATGAGCAAGAACTGACACGGCAAATACAGCACAGACCGAGGTGAGGTGTAGTTTTCCAGTGTGACAGTTAAATCAAATTACTATCACAGCCCTGAATGCACCTTTCAAAGCAGTGTTTAAGTAGATGAATAATTCTGAGTCGGTGACACACAGAGTGTTTTTATTCCTTAAGTCAGAGTCTGGTTGAAGCTGTCAACACTGCTTCCATAAACAGACCACTGACAGCAAATGATACTTTAAACATGCCTGGAATGTAACTGCTCATTCCTGTCTGTCAACATAAACTGTATAAATCTGCAAACTCATTCAAAACCTCAGTCAGAAAAGGTTTAAGTTTTAGTGGGGGTGAGAATTTTTGATGTGATAAATAAGGAATTATTAATGTGACCCAGTGGGTGACCCTGAAATACCAATGTTGGGCAATATGTCAGGGCAGTAATGCGCTATTACATTTTTCTCATTTTCAGTAGTTTCTTTTACTTAAAGACTTATTTCATCATTCAGAGCAGATAGTAGATTCTCAACAATCAGGGAGTGAAGCTTTTCTGCTGGTCAAAAATAAAAATGTTGCCCCAGATTTTTCAAACTGATAAAGAACCACTAATGGTTGCAAATTTCTGTGGTTTTAAAACAACAGTGCTGTGTGGACAGCAGGTGTATGCAGTGTAAAGTAAGGCATTTTGTCAGTGCCAGTTATTCTCCTCATATGTACTGTGTAGCAATATTTTTTCACTTATTGGGAAAATATTGTGAAGTGAGAGTTGAGTCTGAATTTGGAAAAGTGACTACCATGGAAATACAGAAATATTTCAAGAAAAAACAAAACATGCAAATGGATTGATTAATAACCACGGTACACATGCATATTTATTTGGGTTGCAGCTAACAATTATTTTCATCAAATCAGAATTATTCAGTCTTAATGATTTATTTGCTACATGAAGCCAAGAAACAAGAAACAAATATTCACTTTCAAGATGCTGACAAAACATTCAAACTATTTAATCAGTTGTAAGATTAATTCACATCAAGTTAGTAATTGAACACACACACACAAAAGAGGCACCATTTAGGCTTTTATATTTGAATCCATCATGTGACCATCATATACGCTGACTGCCTGCACACAGCAAAACAAAACAATTTATTATGTTGATTCAAATAAAGCGTTCTCTCAAGGTGGTCTTGAAACAGCAGATGCTCTCTGCAGAAATCCTGCAAAATAGATTTTGCAGGATTTCACAGCACTGTAGATTCACATTAACTTACTGCAGTGTGGATGGAAACGTTAAAAACTAAACATGTATTACCTTTGTGCAATGAGGCAGAGGTATGAATGCACTATAATTAACGTCAGCGCTCTGAGATATGACGCTGCCTGTTGTACGGTCTCTGTTATGTGGGTCAGCTCTTTTATGTTCTCGCACACCTCGATGAGGAAAGCTTCCTGACTACACAGTTCCATGGGATTATTAATACCATGATATATATAGTAAACTTGATCCAGTCAAAATAAAAGAGAACATCTCATATGATGTTAACAATAAAGTGTTTTGTAAGCGCACCAGAAAAATAGTACTTGGAGCTCTAGATTTCCAGGTCAATGTAGATTTCCTTTGTATTAAAATACTAAAATACTATTTAATGTACAGCAGTAGCAACTATAAATGGTGGAATTGGTCCAATTCTTACCAATAGAAGTCCAGTAAGTGTCCAACTGTTAAGTTTGTTTTCCTCTGGAAAGCTTCAAACATTAATTTTTGACATGTCATTTTTAACGTAGATAACACTGGACCTACACTACTATGATAGTGCATCAGAAATGCACAGTCAGTGTGCAACAGGCTAAGGCATTGCGCTCAAACACAGCCAAACCCCACGACTGATGTCAACCTCTCTGAGGTTTGTGGTTGTGGGAATAAACGTGTTGAGTGAGACGATCCAGCGCCTGTCACTGAGAAGTAGATGATGGATAGAGGGTGAGGGATTTGACAGTAAGAGATTCAATTGGTCGGATGAATTTTCTGACAGTCTTCAGGGAGAGTTTCTTTGAGCCGTCAGTACTGTGCAAAAACAGGGGTAGAGTCTCAGTACGTCTTGCAGTAGCAGCTAGCCAGGCGGGGGGGAGGAAATAATGAAAGAGAATATGATAAGGATGAGGGGGATGTAGTTGAAAAAGGACTAGAGGGCATGTGTTGTAATATACACAGATAGAGAAGAGAAGGAGGAAAGATGAGGAAGAAAAATGTGTCAGAATGGTACTCTGTGGAAAACACAGGCTTATATAGAACCATCTCTGCTGTGAGGACATACTGCTAAAGAAAGACCCAGAGGCCCAAAACTCACACCTGCACCTTTTCTTTTGACTTTAAAATACTGATTGATTTAAGTACTCACTGTACTTAAATCAAATCAATATTTCTGTAAGGCTGGGCGATATGGCTCATAAATAATATGGAGAAGGCGAATGACAATACACTGTAAATACACTCTAAAATAAAATATCTACTATTTATTATCTTTATAGCATGCTTACAATACTTTTCATTTCTTTTTAACGTTAAATGAAGGATATTTAAGCGTGTTAGAAACAATTAAATTTACTATAAATCGGGTAAAATTCTGCCATAAAACAAATAATTAGGCTTAAAATTGTGAGTGACTTTTTCAGATATAATTTTGTCCATTCTGTATATTCTTTATCAATACTTTATATTGTATTTCACAAATGTATTCAACATAATAAGTATGATCATTATCAGTGCAACAGCCTTTAACTACGATTGGGTTATATGACCAAAAGATTATCTCAATAAAAAAAAGATGATTAAATATTGATTATTTGCCTGATTTTAAGTAGACTTTATAGAAAAAAAATTTATTCTTCTTTCTTAAATTATAAGTACATTAGAGGTAAAAGTTTCAAAGTAGTAACATTTGTTTTATCTCTAAGTGTATTTGTACTGCACTTGGACTTTTCCCCTCTCAGTAGCTGTAAAGGATCAGTGACACAAAGCAGCAACAATAAAGGGTGCCCCCCCAATCCTTCCCTTGGATCCCCAGTTTTTTTCTTTCAAATCTAAGCCATCTGATCTTTCCCGCCCTGGTTAGGGATAGAGTGCCAGACCAGGTTAAAACAATCCTTTGACCCTTCTCTCTAATCCCAAGATTTGTTTCAGCGATAGCTTGCTCGCAACAGCAGTGAAGCAGAGTGATCTGTGCAGACTGAAGCATTTATCATGGACAATAAATACCAGAGAATGCCAGACAAATATTTACAACTACAGTGTAGCATCACTTTGATCACCGGTTAAGAGCCTTTTCTGCAGAGAAGAGGGAGGCTAACATGCTGCTGGCTAATCCTGAGGTTAAATCCTGCAAATAAACCTTCTGTCATCTGTGTGACAGCTGAGCCAGATGTGATGGCCGTCTGAATAACTAGACAGAGGTCAACCTAAACAACTACAAATAACATGACCACATCCAGTGCAACTACGCTAAGTCACTCTGAATAATATAACTGGATTAAAAAAATATTTATATTCATATAACACCTAAATACAGTATATACACACACAAAAGAAGTTTACAACTCACACTACTTTTATTTATTAGTCCTTTTTTCTGACCACTCAAGGGAAAACTGCCCTTGAAAAAAATAAGCTGCCTGAAAGTCAAATTTGTATTTACTCTAATGGTCAGGCTGATGATGTCTGACATTTGGAGGACAGTGATATTTAAATGAAAACATCCCATTAATGCTGCAAAAATACTAGCTAAAAGGCAGAGAGACACCAACATTGTGGTTCTTTCAAAACATTACTTTTAATGCAAGTCTTTTTAATCTATTACGCTCAACCCATTCATAGATGCCACCTCAAAATGTGTTAAAGGACAGTCAGCTAATGACCATAAGTCAATTCAATATAATTCATATTAGGGCTGAAACAAATGATTATTTTCATTACTGAAAAATATGAGTAGTTGTTTCCCAAACCCTTATGACGACAGGCTTAAAAGTTTTGTTTAAAACAAACCAAAGATATTCATTTAACTGCATAAAGATGTGTATAACTGATGAGACTACTTAGCACAAATGTTACCAACACTTTGTAAATCCTGTTCTCATTAAAGTCACCTTTATCCACTTTACTCATGACCTCTATAGCTATAGCTGATTCCCGACATTAATTGGGATTGTTTTGACTGACTGAGACCTTAACTACAGAAAATACATACTGTGTGTTTACTGAATAATCTCTTCATATTTATAATTTTTAATTGATTATGTGACTGCATCTAGGTACAGTCAAGTCCTATAAGCACATATAAAAGTACAGTATAGTCTATTTAATGTATGTTGTTATAGATACAGTGTAAGTAAATAGTGCATACAACCATCATTTACGTTAATTTTTAAGTGAAAACACAATTTTGTGTATTGTTACAACTCATATACCATGATGTAGACACGTACATATAACATATATCACAAAGTCTTACAACAACCAACCATACACATAGAGATGAACAATACAACTAGAAAACGGTGCAAAAAGCAATTTCTGTAATGCATGTTACTGGAATTGGTCCATTCAAAGGAAAACAGCAATTAAACTGAAAAACATATTGTTCTCCGGCCTTAGTGTCCAAACACCAGCACTTTCCTCCACTTCTTTAGTCCTCGGCTCAAACAGAATTTAGTGAAAGCAAATGCAGTGTCTGAAAAAGGGTTGATGGCCTGTGCATGGCCGTAGAGTTCATTGTTTAAAGCAATAAAGGCTTAAGTGGCATTTCGAGCTCCTGCGAAGGCGAAAACTCAATAAAGCTCCTTTGCTTATATCACTGCAGTGATATTCACTGGCAGTGCCTCACTATGAAGCAGTGCTATGAGAAACAGTGGGCTAATCCCATGATTTGTCCCATTATGCCACCACCTGAGGCTGAGTTTACGATACTAATGTGAAAATCTAATTACATAGTGACATTATCTCCTGAAAGTAATCAATGCCATAGATTTAATATACAGCACAGTCACTGTAGGAACCAGTGGGACGGCTTTAACATTGATTTTCATTCACAAAACCATATGGGAAATAACAGATGTCTGAGTGTGTTTGTACTTGGCAGCAAACAGCATCTCACCATCTGACAAACAAATCTAATAATCGCCTCTTTTACAGTGTCTAGTTTCTGAAGCCTGTACAATGTGCCCCACCTAGTGACCCATTAAAACTAATTATGTGTCCATTATACACATGGTGACCTCTGAACTCGTCAGCACTTTGCCGTGCTCATCATCTCTGTGGGGATGTGAGCAGATGGGGAAATGGGTGTGGTTGTTGTTGTGCATACTCAAACTGCATGGATGCACTCATCAGCCCCACACAGAGACACACTGGTTTGTACACACACCACAATTATTCAGTTTTAATTATTTCTTTCTCATATGGAGCAAAGAAACCAGAAAATTAAAAAAATCAGAGCGTTTGTTTTAAAGACAAAACAAACAAAAAACACTCAAACTGATGATCAAATTCAAGCCGAACCTTTCTGCTATCTCCAAAGCCTGTTATTACTTCTGATATCACATTCATTAGGAAACTTCTCAGAACAAGAGAAAGCATTTGAAGAGTGCAAACCTCCTCCAGGGCAGCTCAGTTTCACACAATACTACACTCAAAAGAGTACCACCAACACCTAATAATTCCTTCCTTGGATCATAAACTACATCTCAGGCAAATTTCATCCAAATCCGTCTTCAACTTTCTGAACCACGCTGCTAACAAAGATAATCACTGTGAAAATCAGAACAGTCATGGTGGAGATAAATAACATGAAAACTAGATTACGATTTTTTTTAAAACAGCAAAAAAAATCATGTCAGATTTCACTCCTGTCAGCCAAGAACACAAATATGAGGCTACAGTGGACACAGACTCACCAACCCATACACACAAGTTTAGAAGTTTAGAAGAATCCCGCAAACGTTTTGTCTTGAATCAGCTTTTTATCTGTGCGGAACCAGCATCGTGTGAGCCCTAAAACACAAGTAAAATGCTCCTCTTGCTTTTTCATGTATACACAACTTTGGGAAAGAAATGATGTTATAGCCCCACCCTGCTAGATGTCATCGTCACTCTTGCGTTTGGATTTTGGACGTTTTATGCGGATCTTCTTCTCCATGTTTGGTGTATTCCTGTGGGAACTTCAAAGCGCCACATACAGGCATAGCAAATATAAGCGCGTTGAGTTTTGTGTCATTTGTCACATGTCTTGATTGCTGTGCTTAAAGAAAAACTTAGGCCTAGATGTTTGCTGATGCTGCAGATGGTACAGTCAGAGTGTTGAGTCAACAGCATGAATTCATGAAGCCGACCAGCTTTATTAATAGCCCAACCTGCTGCCGATCTGATTATGAAAATCCGTTGGCCTTCAAACCAATAACTCATGATTTCAACGTAATATTGTACCCAAGTATTGTGATCCAGCCTCAAACTGGTTTAATGAACATGACCATTCGTCATTTGCAAACATGAACCCCTGATTATTTATGTCTGGAGAATTGGGTCTGGACATTCATAGATGACAAACTCAGCAGGACACTGTCTGGGTGAGACACATTCACAGCTGCAGGAGAATCTCCCAAAAGCATCCAGGGGAGAAGGGTGGGGCCTATAGCTTGTGCACGCAGGAGGCAGGGGGACACTCACTGTGGATTATCCAGAGTTTCCCGTGCTGCATGTGCATTCCCACGTGAGCTCACGCCAATATTATCCAGAGATTAGACAAAGGAGCTGGCGGGATCTCCAGAAAATGTGCCCAGTAACTTGTGCGGACATTTGAATGTCTGTAGTTCAGTTTGTGGTGAGTTCAGTGAACTTGGAAGACCTCTACAGTCACCTGATGTAAATCTAGCAGAAAAACTTTGAGGTGTGAATGAAGAGAATATGAATATGCATCTGACAAATCAGCAGAAACAATGAGATGCAGTCACATGAACATGAAGCAAACTCTAAAAGCAAAGTTTTTAGAAGCAAAGTCAACTACCTTCAACCCTTGTGACACTAATGCACAATACACAAATCCCATTAACTGTTAATGTCTTACAACAGCCACCTCTCCTGCCCTCTCGGTGATTTAGATATTATCCTTAAAACACATTACTGACCAGCCTTCCAAAATAAGCTTATATCTTCAACTGCTAAATACCCTCATTGTGAGCCCTTGTCGTCTTAAATATTTCAGTTAAGCCTAAGGCCAAGTTCTGCACTGCAGAGAGGATTTCACCTAAGCCTACTTTATTTCACATTTTCTCTGTATTATTTCCTTCAGGGTTTGTAGCCTCATTCACAACAGATACAGCACAGGCCAGTTTGCACCTGTTGTTCTAAGGAAATGTAATTAAAGTGTTGTTCTCAGATATGTTTTTCACACAGACAAGCAAGTTCAGAGGTCGATTAGTACAAATCAGGGCACACAATGGCCAATAATGGTGCCAGATTTTTGGGCCAGTACTCTTTTATCCATCTGATAAAATAACAGTTAAAGACAGGGATTCAAAACTGTTTAACTTAAATAAACACTTACTCAACAACATTAGAAATGGGTATGCGAAAAGCTAAACTATGTAAAATACATTTTTGATGGGAAGATGTTAAGTTTTAGTGACTTTGCAGCATTTATCAAGTTTCTAAGAGCAAACATGTGTTAAATGGCTTTGCTGATTAATTAAATTAGAACACTTTTTTTTTCTTTTTTTAAACTGGCTCAAATTATCAACTGGCCGATAAATCAGTCCAAGGCAAAACCTGAAACTCCAATGGTGAAACACAATACAGTGACAATAGAAGTGTTTGAAGTGGGCTGATACTGTCTGGTACTTCTTAATTTTACTATTTTAAGTACTGACACATTTATTTATACACTACACTCAGGTTGTCTGTCCAATACATTATTATGGCCCAGAATAATTGTTAAACAAGTCTAATGGAAATGTTAATGTAAAAATATGTGACTAATGTTTAGTTCTATTCACTGACTTCTTGCCACATGTTGTGTGCAGGAGGACAGCAGGGCACCAAGATAAAATGCTTTTAAAGTACAGCAGCTTTCCCAATGTTAAATTTCCACTTAAATATTGATTAATTTCTTTAAAAAAACAAACAAATAAACACAATATAATGTGTTTAGACGAACACAGTGATTCGTAGCGACGAGATAAGTCAAACAGGTGTAGCCGACGTGATCTTAAAGTGGAGTAAATTAAGTCAAAACAAGTGAATGTACTAAAGTTTTAACGTACATTAGCGCGGGTTAAGGAATTGTCAAAAGAAAGTCGCGGTGAAGTAGTGAAGTACTAAGCTAACGTGAAGCATACACACTACAGTAAAGGTGACGTTAGTGTCGCTGTGATGGTTATGACGTACTTCACTTTATTTTTTAAATTAGCAGTGGTTTCTTCTGAACTCTCAAAACTCCACTAATGTGCGTAGTACGCACGTAAACGTACACATTCAGGTATTTAAAACACACACATACACACACACACACGCGAGCGTACATGTTGACAAAATAAACGCAGGGACTTACCGTGAAAAGACGCTAACAGTAGCAAAGTAACACAAAAAGGCGAAGGCGGTGTTTATTAGTCCCACACGGTCCCACTCACACGAACACGGGGCAGAGAGGAGAGCGTGTCCTCTGTCAGAGCCGGAGGAAACTACACGGAACACACTTTAGCTGTGTGTGTGTGTGTGTGTCACTGCCACTGCTCCCCCTCACTCCCTCACTCCTTCCCTCACTCCTTCCCTCGCTCCTTCCTCCTATGTCCAATTTACATATCAACACGGCGTGTGTGTGTGTGTGTGTGTGTGTGTGTAATGCTTGATTTATTGACTTTTAAATTCATTTATTTTTTGTTCAATGTTCTTTATTTTTCACTTAGAGGGAGTTGCATGCAGCAGTCCCGTTTGTCACTCACAATGGATTATAATCCTCCATTATGATAATGTTAGGGAGTAATGATTGGTGATTAAGCGCAAGGATTAGTTCATCAGAGGAGAAAGTTGAGCAGCAGCTGTTTGTGGATTCATTTCATTAGAAGTGACCCAAGCGTGACCACACACACACACACACTCGTATTTCTATCCATTTTAAGACTTGCATTGACTTCCAGTCATTTGGACAGCATACCTGAGGCCTTATCCCTAATGCCTATAATATAATGCCAAATCTTAACCTATCCTATTCCTCAGAAATGAGGTGCTGCCTCATTAGGACCAGGTTTTTGGTGTCCATCAGTGTTTATGCCAGAAAAGGTCATAAACAGGTAACACACGCACACAGTCTAGTTTGGAGAGATTCACTCCGACCTCAACCACTTACTACTGGCCTCATCCTAACCTCATCCCACTATACAATATGACTTCACATTAAAATAATTAACAGACAAGGCCCCACAATGTGACTGTGTAAACAGATTTAGGTCCCTGCAACAGTAGTAGCCTTATACCTGGAACACACACACTTGTACAACAGTCTTAGTGAGGACATTCATAGACATGCATCTACATCTATTTCCTAGTCCCTTACCCTCATATGAACCATCACAAATAAAAATCTAAATTTGCACACACATCAATTAGTTTAGTGAATTTGACTTTCACAGTTAACCCATCGCACACCAGGAGTGACCACATTTCTGCACCTGAGGAACAATGGTGGTTGGGTATCTTGCTCGTTAACTTGTTCCCAGATTTTAACCAGAAACCTTATAGTAACAAGCCTCTTGTCTATTGCCTTACACTTGGCCATATAACCTAACTTCATGAGACGTTTGGTTTTATTTATTTTACATATTTTAATTTGAATAGAATTTATTGTTTTTTTATTGTATGGCTGCTAATTCTTATTGTATTTTATGATTCTAATTTATTTTAAGCTGTTTTATCTAATTTTGAACCTTTTATTATTATGCCTTTTATTTATTCTGTACAGCACTTTGGTCCATTGTGGTTTGTTTAAAGTGCTTAACAAATAAAGTTGGATTGGATTGGATTGGAACAAATACCACTTGCTGTTTTTAAAATTCAAGGATGAGCTTGTGTTTAACCTTTAACCTATAACCTATAACCCTAACCTGAACCTAAGTCTTAACCCTTAAAAAAGCTCTTTAAAGTTCTGGGGACAAGCCAAAATATCCTCACTAAATGTTCTCCCAAAGATAGATTTAAATCAAAAATTGGTCGTTTGCACACCTAGTCTTCTGAAGACACTGCATTGATTTGAAGAGCCTAAAGAGTACATGTTTAATCTTCATGATGGGTCTATTTCTCTGCAGCTCTGTAAAGTCAAATTAAATGTGTCAGACTCACAACCTGATGCACTGGTGCACGGCTCATATCCTTAAAACATGACATACTTTTTCCACAACAATTGTGTAGTCTCCCTGACAAGGCTCAGATAACCTCTGCCGAACTGGTGACATCACCAGGTTAAAAGCTGCTCTCACCCTCAGCAGGATGTTACACAACCAGGCTAAGTATATTTCACAAACTGGGCCTAGGGCGCTGCCTACAGGTCGTCGTGAAGTGATGAAGTGTCTCGCGAGTAAACCTACGTTTGCGAAATTCAACTTAATGATCTGTGAAACAGGAGAAAATGGCTCTGAATATTTACCACTCCCCAATTGAAGGGTGGTCTCTATAGTGACTGCTGTCAACAAATAGGTATTCAGCACTGGTGTCATCTGTTGGTGTTCAACCTTCTGCTCTTTTTTCCCTGCAAAATGCTATAATTTGTTATAACTTGCTGCTGTCAAGTGTTACGTGAAACTATAGGAGGTCTCACATTTTTCAAACGGAATGAAGAGATATCATTTCAGGGGCAACAAAACACACATTTCTAATTGTAGACTGGTGACATCTGAGCAAGTCTTTGTTCTGTCATGGTTCTATCTCTCTCTCCTGCAGCATCTACAGTATACAGGCCCTGAAGCCACAGAGACTACAGCGGGCCCCCCGTCCTGAGGAAGAAGGGCGTGTCTGCACAGCAGCGACCTGCATCTTTCATTCCTCTTCACTCCCTGTGTGTTCTCTACTTCACCCGCTGTCAGCCAGAGACAATAGCTTTCAAAAAGAATAGGAGCAGATATCGGAGATGTGCGGAGTATCTGCAGTGAAACCGTGGCTTCATGATTCTGTTCTGGACCGGCAAACTTTCCTCTCCCTAGCTATTAGATCATTGTCTCGTCCTGTGAGTCAGAGGCATGAGAGCAGATTGAAATTGTGTTGCACTCACCTTAGGGCTTGTTCAGGTCTATAAGCACAATGCTGAGAGCCGAGGCCGAACCCACACACAATATATCTGCTGGTATAGATTTCAGCATGCGAGGATAAAGCATAAGTGGGGAAATGTATAATAAAATGTTGTCTGCAGGTTATTTTGGTAAATCTACGTGAGCACATGAGTGACGGATAAAAAGCAACCATACACAAAATCTAAATTTCTTATCATATTGTTTTAAAATGAATTAATAATGAATACAGGAATAATTAATGAGATAACTCATAGTCAGTACATCATTTTAAAGGGGCAACAGTTAACTTTTATGTCCAGGCAGTTCATTTTTGGTGGCTGCCGTAAAGACGCAGCAGTAGTAAGATATCTATGGGGACACAGGTACTTTTCTTCAGAGCTGGTGTTGTGTTGTGTCATAAAAACACCACTGAATATAATATTATAGTATACAGTATATACTATATATATACTATATACTATATATATATATGTATATACATATACATATATATATCATATAAGCCAGCTCCTTCACTTCCTTGTTGCAAAGGGGAAACTTACGTTAGTGAAAATTTCATATATTATTTGAAAAAATTAACATTGACTTTTAGTAGTTGTTTTAGTATTTAGAAGTTATCTAATGTTTTCACTTCCCTGAAATTCCCACATCAGCATAACTGTCTTCTACAACCTCAGGTCATTATATTTTAGCGAGGGGTAGTGAGGCTTTTACAGATTTGGCAATGTTTGAATAATGTTTTGAATAACACTGTTTGAATAACTTTTAGGTAGGTGGGGCATCAGACCAAAACATCAAAACTTAGAAAGTTTGCAGACCACAAATGAAAGATCCAATTGTGTTTAAACAGGCTCTTTCATTATAAGTGAAGCCAATATTTCAATATAACTTGTCTCCTCAAGACTACACGGTTGGTGCCTTTGCAGCAAAAAGACCTGGGTTTGCGACACAGTTGGAACAAGGGCCTTTCTGCATGGAGTTTGCATGTTCTCCCAGTGTGGGTGTGGGTTTTCTCCGGGTTCTCTGGTTTCCTCCCCCAATTCAAAAACATGCAGAGGTTAATTGGACACTCTAAATTGAATGTAGGTGTGAAAGTGAATGGTTGTGTCGCCCTGCGATGGACTTTTTATTACTGGCTTTCCCTCATGTCAGCTTGGAATGACACCAGCATGTGGAGGATAACACAGTAAAAGATGAATTAATATTTCCTTAATCTCCATATCATGGCAGTTTTATAACATATAATATATTGAGTATCTTACATATAGCAACATTAAACCACTAAACCAGTTTTTTCAAGGTGTAAACCAGTGTATATGGGGCTCAGGTCTTAACCCGCTTCTTTGGCATTTTTCAAAATCAGGCATGGGGCGGGAATTTCGTTACACTTTAACATCACAAAAAAATGACCTACCCCAAGTTTAATGTCAAACATACAGTTGCCCGTGCTTTGTCTGTCTTCACACACAAAACCACAACAGGAAGAAAAATGCAACCTGAGGATGAGGCGTTTATGCTCAGTGTTTGTTTGCCGTGCTCCCACAGATTTTCAGAGCAAAGACCACAGAAACCTGAGCCGTGAAATCGTTGGGCCTAACGCTCGCACAAACAAAGCCCCGAGTCATTTGTCAGGTGATGTCAGCGGCTTTGGTTCAATCGCCGCAACCTTGATGAGGTTTTACTGCCGCTGACCCCTGATGGTCAGCAGACAATGCTGTTTTCACTTCACCTGTCTCACATTGCAGCGCAGACATCTGATTCTACGTGACTGCACGGATTTCAGGTTTGGGCTCTTGAGTTTTGCCAGAGGAAACTTTTTCAAATGTTTCAATAACGTCAGCCTCTGAGGAATGTGATACTTGAAGAGTATAGTCGCCAGCGAGTAAACTCTCTCAAGCTGGAAACTTGAGGAGAGCAGACAACTACGCTGTATACACTCACTTATCACTGTATTGGTAACAAAATACTAACACTTAGAAGTTCCGCCCTTTGCTCTCAAACAGCCTTGGGTCTTTACAAGATGTTGGAAACTTTCCTGAGAATCAATCAGCTCCATGTCGACATGACTGACACAACATGATGGATTTGTCTGCTGCACATTCTTCTACTGTTCTGCAACAATTCAGCTGTTTTCTGCTGGGAATTTGCATCAGGTGATGGATGAAAACACTTGAAGTTGCATCATACTGGACTTCATTTTCCACTGTCCAGTCCCAGCCAGCATGTCCATGTGAGCACCATAGTAATATATTTGGGCTGACAATATGGGTCCCATGCTGGTTTCCTATGTGCAGTCTGTTACTGAAATCATATGGGACTTGCATAATTTGCCCACTTAAGACCCAGGTAACCTGGAAATGAAAACTAAGTGGGGATGAGCTTAAAGGGGCAAACACAAGTGGGGCCACCATAGAAACCACTGACAAACCCACTTGGGACCTTCAGCCTATATAACCAGGGTCCCCACACCTTGGTTGACATCAAATTCAATTACTTTTTAAGGACTTTCCAGTACCAGTTCCCTAAAATTCAAGCACCAAATGTGCTGACACAGTTGAGGATGGGAGGGCAAATGTAAGAGCCGCTTTGCCCATGGTGTCCACTTTTATTGATTTGCAGCACACTGTGCATCTGGCCAAGTGATTGTCCTTGAGATTTCCCAGGCATCATGTAGGCCTAGTCTACATACATAATGCAAAGCAGGGTGCATGAAAAAATAGGTGGCATTGTAACAAACAAGGGCTTCATTGGCAGGACACATTTACCTAAATATCATCTTAACTTTTTTCATGCACAAAATTAAAATTTAATTCAAGTCATTCTTGTCATTTGCATTTTGTTCCAATTCACAAAGGATCAAGGATTTCAGGGACCGGTGAGAACCCTAAATAATACTTACAGGGCCCACATGGACATGCTGGGTTGGATGTTGGTGTGTCCAGAGCCAGCCCAAGGTATAAGCATAGTGGCTGCGTAGTGATATGGAGAAAAAAACTTCTAACATTTTAAAGAAATGTAGATCATTAGATATTTAAATAGTGTTGAGCTTGTTATTTGGGTTTATTTTGGAGTTGCAGATTGCATATTTATTGCACATATGCACAACCGTTCTAAGTTTTAAAAACCAAAGTCATTAAACTGGTTTACTTTTTAAATTCAAATTAGTGCTTCACTTTGAATATACACATTATATTAGGCCGCTTTTGTGATTTTACTGCCCTCAAGAGTGGCAATGGTTTGTTGTAAATAACACTATAACTATAATTAATGCAATTTATGGATGTGTTTACATGTGTATCAATAAAAGGCCGGCGCTGGGTGTGTCCACTGCAGCCTCACCTCTAGGTCCTTGTCTGACAGGCATAAGAGCTGATGTGATGTCTCTCTCTCTCGCTCTCTCTCTTACTCTGCACCAGGGGTCTCAGACTCAAATGAGTGAATGTCTAGTTTGGTCAAGAGGGTGAAAAAAACAACTGTTAGAAGCAGGTGGACACTATGAGCTTACAATTATAACACAATATCCCATTGTGATATCGCAATAAAGATATTCATGATGATGTTTCACAGAATTTCAGAGTGCTTGTTTTGATATAGAATGGTGTACAATTCACAATTACAACATAATAAAAAATGTGAAATAAATGTATTAATCTCAAAACGTAAAAATAAATCAAACAAATCACCAAACAAGCTTATTTATACGCAATTTAATGCATCTAAAGGTCCAGGGTGACACTATTGTCATTTGGCAGAAAGTTTAGAGTAAAATAAATATACTCTACTTTTTTAAGTGTACAATATGTGTACAGTATAAACTGTTATTTTTCATTACCCCAGAATGAGCCTTTTTGTATACTATAATTGTTTGGGGGCCTTCATTTGGCTCCTGGGCCACCAGTTGGACACCTCTGCTCTAGTCCCTCCTACCTTAAAGAAGCTTAGAGGAGAGGTTTAACGTTTGTTTTTTTTAAGGATAAAAACTCAACAGTTAGAGAAATAATTCAGGTGACACCAAACATCGCATTGCAGTTAATGTCACATTCAGTCTTTGTAGTGATGTTTAATGAATGAATGAATGGTTTTATGCACAGTGCTGCTTCCATGTGATTGTTTCAATAAGTGCACATATGTTCCTAATAAAGTGCTCGGTGACTGTTTTCTCCCTATCTACAAACAAGGCTGATGTTAGCGTTCAAAAGCTATTATTAACTGAAATTGCATCAGGTGCTGTTGTATAGCACCGGGAGACGTCTTCTCCCTGACTTAATATTGTACAAAGTCCTTGCTGTCTCATATTGGATCAGGATCAGAATGGAACTGATCCCTCTTGAAGCAATAAGCCTCTCACAGAGAGACAATCCATTCAAATGTAATCATATTTAACCAATTTTTGCACCATATATCAGAGAGGATAACAGAATCAGACTTTGTGTATGGGTCGATATGGACTAACATGGACTGTTAAAGCCTCACTTTCTGTCACTTTTTATCACTTATTATATATCTTATCTTATTTTTGTTCTTATTTGTTCGTATGATTATTAAATTAAGTGAAGTAAAAAAATCAACACAAACAGACACACAGTTATGGGCGATGGTAGCTCAGTGGTAGAGCGAGTCGCCTCACTTTGAAGGCTGTGTGTTCGATTCCTGGCTGCACATAGATATGCTGCATGAATGTGTGAATGGGTGAATGGATGAATGGTAAAACTGCAGTGTAAGTCCTCAAGACTAGAAAAGTAATAATTGTCACATGCAAGTAATACAGGACAAAACCAATTATGATGCAGGTGTAGTTTCAACAATTTAGAAGCAGTTCCATCGATGAAGGGAGTTTATCCTCTCGATCCTTTATACTACTTTCATTGTGCTGATCATTTCCGATCATCCTGCAAGTTATTCCATGTTGGCGAAGCAGCATAATTATGTAAAAGCTTGTTTTCTGTTCTCACTCTCAGGACCTTCATCTTTCTACACATGTAGGTAGACAGATAAGGAGAGACCAGGCCAAGAACAGCTTTATCAAGAAAGATCAACCGATGCGAAAGCTTGGGTACAAATTAGTTTATATACTTCGTTGGACACCCTGGTGTCAGTAGAAGAAACGTTTTTGTTCTTGCTCTTGTGCATGCAAAAAATGTTTGGGTCATGTTTGAGTTTAAAGCACACACCATTCCAGAAAGAACATGATGTGTTTATCTTCTTTTTCTTCTTTTGTTACCTGCTGTTACTGGTAATAAGGCTGGTGGGAGTTCTTAAAGGTTGGATGATCAAAACAAGGCACTAACAAGACTTAGAATCATTATAAAAGTAGAGAACACTTGTTTCTATTTAAAAAGGAGAAAGAGCACGGACACAGACGGAAGGAAACATGGTTAAATAACGAGAATGAGAAGCGAGGTGATAAAATATAAAGAATGTGTCTCTGGCTTGCAGGTTGAATCTGGCCAGGGACTTTATTATTGTATCTCTCTTTTCCTCTAGCATCTTTCCACCATAACTATCCTGACAAGTCCCCAGAGCAACAGTGTAAACACATTAAAGTCAAAGACTGGCAGCCCACATTAGAATTCAAAGTTAATTAAGTTTGGAAACAGCTGGAAAATAATTTGCAAAATCACTTTGCCGGTTGGTGTGTGCAAGACCTTAATTGGCCACTTAGCATGCCTGTGCCCGAGGCCAGCTGATGCCTGCATGATGAGCTCCCATAAATCTGACAGAGTTTCTCTTTGAGCAGTGGAATGTTCCAATGCTGAGTTCAGGGGAAATAGGCCGGCAGAGTTCTCCCAACAAGTCTGCCCTGTTGTTCCAATCACACTGCATAATCAAGGTGTTAGCAAAACCACAGAAGCCTCAAACTGAACAACTTAATCAATATTTGTGTCATTAATACGATTATTCATTTAGAATTCAAAGTAGGACATGATCTGAGAAGGCAACCCAATGACATGAATGCTGAATAATCAAGTTGCAATATAGGGCCATCATGTGGTGACACGCGGACCCTACAACAGAATGTTCCAAATTCCAGAGGATTTGATGCCCCCCCTGAAAAAAGAACAAAAAAAAGATTTTGCCTATGCCTAAACACATGTTTTCACTCTTATCAATAAATACTCATCAGAAATAATCCCGATCTCAATATCGATGAAAATATTCGCTTTTGGTCATAAATGAAATAAATGTATGCGAACAATTTATTGCCATATGAAAAACAATGTAATTTTGAATTAAGTTCAACTTCCGGAAGAAAATTGGGATTTCTTTGGGAAGAACTGCCCTTTAGAATATGGTTAAATTATTTTTTTGGCATATACTACTGGCACTTCTGAATTTCCTTCCCCTCTAAAACACAGCGGAGTAGGAATATGAAAGAAAGAAAGAAATATGACCTTAAAGGTGTACCTGATTGATTTTTCTTGTGGCTGTTCTGCCTCTGTTTCGTTTTCATGAACAGAAAGAAATGAACATTGCTTGTTTGCTGTGTCCTTCGTTTCTATCGAGCAATACTATCAGACCCGACCGAGGGAGCGTTTGTGAAGGAAGAGTCATTTCTCCTGTCTCGCTGCAGAACAAAGTTGTTAGAGCGGTACAACAACTCGTTCTTGTGGTTAAGAAGAATGACTTTTATTTGGAGCAGGAATAGCATCTTCTAAATTGTCAGTAAATAACACAGTGACATTGTGAATATGAGGTTTACCGCCCCCTGAAGAACTCCCGCCACTGATTTTTTTGATATTTTATTGCATCACTCTGCTGCATCTGTCCTCGCCAGTGTTTTCTTAGCACTCTGCAACATTAAATGATTGGACGCTTGATGCATAGTGACAGTGTTTTTAGTGAGTCTCTGCAGAGAACAACATTCAGGGACACAGGCTGTCTGCAAAAACGCAATAGGAATGTTTTACTGCAGTCGGCCATGACCTTCTCACTTGAAGAAATTCTCTTTCTTGTCTTCCTAAGAGATTTCCTGTCATACACTTTGCAATGATGAAGTGGGATGACTTAGAGGAGCATTAAAGGATAAAATCAGGCTAAGATGAAGGGCCCTGTTTCATCTTTTTATGTACATAATAGTATATAAATACAGAGACGGTATAGTATATCAGAGATGTTTGACAGATATTTATATAACAATATTGCCACTTCTCTGTGATTCATACTCAACACTGCCTAACATTTGCACGCATAAATCTTTTAAATTTATTATTCCCGTTTATCTCCGTTGCAGCTGGGTGACTTCAGTCTGATGATGAAGACTGGAAAGTGTCCAAGAAAATGAGGTGAATGTAGACAATGAGAACATTATGAATAAGTCACATATACTGAGATGAGTTGATGGTCTTTTTTTCTCCAAAATCACAAAATCTCTACTGGGTTTCCAGCTCTAAATCTGAATCTATGTGCAGGAAAATCACAAAGAGAAACTCTGAACGGTGCAGTATTCAGTATGGCGCGACAGCCACTACTTCACTGAAACCACACTCTATGTCAGTGACAGTTTCCTGCCACTTGCTTGAGGGGATTTCGATAAGCCAAGGCAAAGGATCCCAGCAAATCCAGCAGATGTCAGCATAATGCTACAGTCTCTGAGGCATCAGCGTGAGTATTATTGGGTTCATTCAGTCATTTTCAAGGTCTTAGTTGCCTTCAGGTTTCTACCTGTTCACATTGTTCACGTCAAGTGTTGAGCTGATGTTGTTACAAAGTGTGTGGTTTATATTGGTTTATAAAGACCTACTCCATATAAAGGTCCAGTGTGTAAAATTGAGGTGACATAAATCGAAGACAAAATCGAATTGTGTTTTTTTTTTTTATTACCCCAGAATGAGCGTTCTATCATATAAGGAGCCGCCCAGCTCTACAGAGGCGGCCATTTTGCACCACCATATTTTCCAATAGCACCACAATGGACAAACTAAACATCTTTGGCATTTTTATGTTAACTGGACATAGTTTTTCTAGCACACTTGGCAGGGAAGGGTAAGGTGAAGGACATTCTGCTATTAAATGTTGAATACATTTTACACACTGTACCTTTAAAGGGTAAAGTATGTAGAAAAAAAGGACTCAGCGTTTAGTTCATTTTTTGGCGAGAGAAAACAACCAGAGCTGAAAATTACTGGGTCTTTCATCACAGAGGAGCAAAGTTAAACATTCAGCAAAGCAACAAGGGAAGAAGAAAACGGAATAATAAATAATACCAAACAAGATGTTTCAAGACATACTATGTAAGAGCTTTCATTAGATGCTAATGTGTTTACGATAATGAAGTTTAAAGTGAGAGAAATGTGCTTCTAAATAATATTCTGTGCAATATCCACAGAAAATGTCTCAGATTACAGGTTCATTAAACACTGAATAGGACAGTGAATATAATACAATTTAATATTTCAGAGCAAGCTGATCCTTTACCTCTTTTTTGTAAGTATACATGAGTGAGGGGGGGCCTCAATGTATATAATCACGTGTTATTATAATATTATAGAATTATATCCATCCAACTTGAGTTTCCCTTTCGTGCAGAAGTTATTTAAACCTATAGAGGTGATGATGTTCAAAGTTGAAACACTTGCTGTTCAACAATAATAATCATTATACTTTGTCTGCAGTGACAACAATTGATCGTTGTGAAGCTTTGGTGAAATACTCGAGAAAGTCTCTATTGCTGACCTCAATCAGCATTGTTTACACTTCCAAATGAGCTCTGCTCAGTGGATCAGTGGGAAGTGACATGACTAATGACTGAATTACGCAAACCACCTCTTTACCAGAGCGATAAAGGCAAATTAGGATACTTCATTAATGATAGAACTACTTAGCAAGCACAAAACTAAAGGAATTAGTCCAGCAAGTCCACATTTGAGAGGGAGCGGTTACGGGTTTGTATGCAAGGGCTGACGTTTTCACTGCAAGCGAGGATGTCATTAACGTGATCAAAGTTTTCAGGCCGCAGGAGAAATTGTCTCACAAGAAGAGCGGAGAGGCGAGACTTGATTCGCACACTGTCTTCAAAGCTGTTCGATCTCACTTCTGGCAGTTTATATCCCCCACATACAAACTCGGAGCTGAGAACAGGCCCAAAATTAAATTGTCATTCTTCCTGTGAATCACTAGCTGTTTAATTTGTCTACAGAGCCCAAAAACTGGGTATGAAAGAACAGAGCTTAACACAAGTTGTTGCCAAGGTTTCTCTCCTGTCGTTTACAGACAGAAATGCACATTTGTATGACAGGTTGATATCATTCTCATGCTTTTTGATATACAGGCTTTCCCTCACTTCAAATTCAAGGACTTTTCAATGACTTCCCAGGACCTATTCCCTCAAATTCAAGGACTGAATGCGCTGACACGGCTTAAGATGGGAGGGAAACTTGTAAGAGTCGTTTCACCCAGAGCGACCATTTTTTATTGATATGCAGCACATTCTGCAACCGGCCAAGTGATTGTCTTTGAGATGTTGGACAAGTCTTTAATGAGACAGATATCTCAAAATTTGCATTTCCCACATCACGTAATTTACTGTTACTCACGCATTGTTCTGCATGGAATGAAGAGAGACAGCGTACAGGGCCCACAACGCCGTTGGTAGGTGTCGTTGCAACTAATAAATATCAACATAACTTCTTTCTTGCAAACAATCCAATCACTTTCATTGACCCACGTCTATTTAGGGCAATTTTCAAAAAACTTTGAAGGGCCTTGAATTTTCTTCTTTTTTAAATTCACAAAATTTCAGGATTTCAAGGACCCTTTTTTGGTAGCTAATGTCACACCATCCTTTTAACGCAACAGTTGGGACCAAAACAATGAGGAAGGATTTTAATCCATAGATCCTAGGCAGAGTTTGACTTTTGCACTGGGGGGGCAAGAACACAGTACACAGTGCAACTATAGTTGTAGGGGCCAAAATGCATATTTGGTCTGTTTGTTTATTGTTTATTTTGAAAGGTCACTCATACTGTTTTTTGGTCATGTCACTTCCGTTTTTTGATTGACACATGGGTGTGGTTTAATCTATACACCTGGGCACTCGGATCGGCGGTGGGTAAGAGAGAAAGGGGGTTAGTGGCGTTCCTGATTTATATTTTCTGTTTACCGTAAAATCGTCAAATAACCAAGAATAAATCGTCAAACAATAAACATCACTGGACTTGGATTCATTTGAATGACGCGTAACTGCCTGGAGCCCACCTAAGCCTCTTAGCGACCTTTTATAGGAAAACTGTCGCTACAATAGTGGTGTGATATGCAGAGATGACTGACTACAAACAGAGGGGAATCACATTTTTTTTGTTGGATCTAGTGTAGTTATATATTTTAGCCACTGGGGGAGGCACAGCCAACCCCCACCGACCTCCGCCTATATGCCACAGCCAAATTGCATCGTTATGTCAAGCAACTCGTATCTTGAGCAAAGACGGTGGATAGCACATGTACCAAAACAGTCTGGAAAAAAGCAAATGGGAGACGATTATAGTGGAAATGCAAAGATCCCAAGAGACAGCAGAGGTGGATGATGTGGATCACTGCCATAAAACTTCATATGAGTGATAACTTCATATCAGGTACAGAATCGGATGCTTACCAGCTTGAATAACTTGTTAGTTTTACATGCTTGTGTTATGATGTGTAGGTGTTCTCTGGAGTAGGATGAGGAAAAGTTCAGTATCAGAAAGTTGCGTAGGTGCTGGAATACTGCAGGTCTGGAACGACAATGAAAAGCACCAGGGGAGCCATTATAAAGGTCAGATATATCCAGTCTCTGGAGGCTTGAAACTGGCACGAGCAGCCTTCATTTTCACAGATGCTTCTCCTGCCAACATGGAGGAGGAAAGAGAAACTGAGTCACTGCATCTATCGTATAATCATTTCAGCAAAATCTGTAATCTGTGAGGGAACTCACCTCTACTACAGCCTTGAATAAATCCGGTCTGTGACAGGAGTAGTTGACCAATCACAGGGCTTTTCAGAGAGAGATTGTCCCCTGTTGGCTATTCTAAATAAAACATAGTTCAATACAGGATTTTCAGCCCGAAAATGCAGTTGTTGATGGCTTTTGCAAGTATTGGCCCCTGGTTCTCAACACACTGCACGTAATAGGCATGTAATCGTCAATCGTTAAGTGTGAAATATTCAAAGACATACCTTGAAAAGACCTGCTAATGCCTCCCCGATGTGTCACAGACACAAATCAAATTTCCAATGTGCTGAAAATGAGACTCCAAGGCGCTGCCAGGGCCCCATACTTCAGCAGCGAATCAAAATAATCAGCAAAGTGTTGTCTTGAATTTAACACAGTAATTATTTGTATCATGGGCTACAAGGCGATACAGTGGCTAGCGTTGTTGCCTCACAGAAAGGAGGTCAGCGTATGAGCTCTCTCCTTGTACTCCAGCTTCCTCCTACAGTCCAGAAACATACAAAAACTGGGAATTAGGCTAAGTGGACACTCTGTATTGACTGAAGATGTGAATGTGAGAGTGTGTTGGCCCTGTGATGGACTGGTCCAGGTTGTACATTTGTCCTATGTCAGCTGGGATTGGCTCCAGCTCCTCCTAAGGTGGTAAACAATGAAGATATTTATATCATAACCACACTTCAGGTGCTTGTTTTTCACTTCAAACCTGACTTAGGCACATCTCTTGAGGGTTGCTTAGGTTTTCTTTTTTAAATGCTGCTTTTTTTAGCTCTGTTATTTTAGCTCTAATGTGGTCCATCTTTTCTCTCCTGTTTTTTTACTTACCCACATCGATTGCCACTCACCCAGCCTGACCCACTCCCCCAGGTCTATGCGCATGCTCCACCCACAACAGCTAATCAGAAACACAGAGGATTTGATGGCATGAGTTAAGGAATAATATTTATAATTTCTATAGTAATTAGCTAATGTAGTTTGTTAGTAACAATGGGAAATGTGTGTGAGACATGAGAGAGGATGGATTTCAATTGTATTATATGGTAATCATCTTTTTTTGGGGGGGATTTATTTCACATGAAAGAGTGTGTTCTCATTAGCTTAGCATAGAAGAGGCAGGGGCAAAGCGACAGTGATGTAATCCACCAAGTTGTCATCGCTCATCCTCTTGCAGTGACATAACCTAACATCTGACTTGACTCCCTGTGATGATGAGAGCCTATTTTAGGGCATTAAAATGAAGGTCGTTACCTCTGCAACCCAGATTATATTATACTGAGCACTGATTTAAAATAACCACTCACATGTGGGTCAGGCTCAGTGCACATCAGATCCCTTTCCTTCCTCTTCAAATCCAGCCAAAATACCCAGAGGCACTGGCTCTGCACACACAGAGATTTGTAAAATGGTTTCCTTGTTTTTATTTCTTACTTTCTGAATATGTTTACTGATTTACACAGACACAACATTTCAGATGCACAGACTTATGTTTGGGACAAAATCTTCAGGGATCTGCCAATGGGTATAAACCACAGCCAGACATATTAGAGCATGAGTCAGTGCTTTTCCTTAAAGCAGCAGATGGAAACACATTTATAAACATCAGAGACGATAGCATTAGTTAATAGCATTAGTTGCCGCACAGAACAGCTTTATTTTTATGAAGTGACGGCATCTGAAATGATTTGTTTATTGGGGTGGTTAGATGTGTAATGAATGCCTCTAAAATCTGCATGAAAGACGACTGTGCGTCACACATGAAGATCGGAAATGAGTTTTTACTGTTCTTTAATTCTTAGCCGCTGCTGTTCTTTAAAGACTTTGGAGTTTTATGCCACTGTGTTACTCAGAAACTTTACAGAGTCATTAAATCTTCAGTGCATGAACAGAATCACATCCACTCACTCAGGTGCATGAAAGAAAGACTTTATTTATGAAATTTGCTCTGAAAGCATTACATTCTCAACGTTTTCTGGAGATGAAGAGAGAAGTGAGGTTAGTTAGGAAGTAGGTGGACTTGCAAGCGTGCTTGTCTTGTTCTTCTTTCTCTCCACTGAGATCATCACACAATTTCACTCTTCTGAAATTGTCATTCCAAAAATGATATGCACCTTGAAAAAAAACAGAATATAGAATCACATTTAATCTTTGCAGTTTATTGCTGCATTGAAGCCATGGTTACTGAATACATTATGATTTTAAATTCAGATGAAAAATCAGCAACCCTGTCTTCTCTGTGCAGTAAAAAGCAGCTATAGAGACAGCAATAAAGAGATATTTCAGGTTTTTGAAGTGTAGTTGAATGAGCCACTGACACATCGTCAGAACAGAATATGGAACGGCATTGATCATCTATACCAGATTAAAGCCAATGTCTACACATGGTCTGATACGATCCGCACAACAACTAAGTGCCTGTTTACCACTTCAGCAGACAGACAGCCTTTTCCTAATGGACTTTGAAGTTTGTGAAATGCTCACGCTCCTGCACCAAAGTCCAGAGAGAATATCAGTGTTTTTAGGTCACGGGGACACATGGAGCTGCTGGGCTACTGCTTCCTCAATGGTAAATTTGTGTCACATATTCTAATCCGAACAAGGGAATTCAAACACTGAAGTCACAAAATAACACATTTGAACGTACTGGTGGAGGCCACAATGGATCAAAAACTCTATTGTTTTGTGATTTAAAATTGCTGATTTCCTCTATGGACTCTCATGTGCCTGGGGTAGCAGTTTAACGGCCTGTTGGCACGGACCGTTAACCGTTTAGCCTCCGGCCTGGCTTGCACGTGCGCAGTAGCAGCCAGCGAGTGAGAGTAGCAGGCATGCGTAGGTAACCGTGGCACTGGATTCCAATCCACTCTTATGATGGAAGACCAATGAGCCCAAATATCCTCATGTTGCTAAGTTAGCAAAACGCTACCTTGCGGTACCTGCTACCTCTGTCCCTAGTGAAAGGAAAAAAGTGCTGCACTTCTAGTTGAGCATTATTTTATTCATCTGAAAACTTTGTTGTTTGCAGCAGTATTTTCTTTTTTATACTGAAAAGACATAAACTGTAATTTAAGTTAATGCTGCAGTTGCACTTTTATTTAAGACATATTTTATTTATTAGAGAATTGCTGCAGTATTTTCTTTGACAGCTAAAACTGTTTAACTGTTGTGTTTAATTGTTTACTAATTAAACTTATGTTCGATTTGACAAAAAAGCAGTTTTTTCATTGTCCCCCTTAACTATGAACCGTACCGAACCGTGACTTTAGTGTTGCGTTACACCCCTATTCAGCACTTCAAAAACCAGAACTGTCCCTTTAAGACAGGTTGTGTGCGCTCATGGCTGGAGAATCAGTTCACCATGAAAAAAGATGGAGAATTCTACAAAACTACTTTAACGAGCAATAACCAGGTGTGAAATAAACAGTGCTGTGCAGGTTTGCTGTAACTTTATAACTTCATTATCTTTAACACATCTCCAGTGTTACCTGAAATTTAAAGGTGTGGTTGGTGCCATTTCCCCCGAATCCCTGTTTTTGTGTTATAACCATTAAGTTAATCACCCTCCAGTCCAGCTCTGTACTTTAAATGCACCAGCATGAAATTCATTTAAAGCTGGATTTATAATTGATGCAGGAGGTTAATGGGAATCCTGCAGTGCACCTTGTGGAGCCTTAATGATTAGCAACGTAGGATGTTAATAAGTGAGTAAAAGTTTTCATTTAAAAGTGGAACTAATTCTTTTTATTTTTTTTTAAATAAGTAAGCTGATCACCACGCACACCTTTTTTCAGCCATTTTTCCAAACAAGTGAAAACTCACTGACAAAACTATGCAGTCACGCACGGTATTCAAACAAACCAATGGAAAAATAAAATAAAATACAGCCATCAGAACCATGTTGGTGTATAAAAAAAATCTTGACTTAAGGCGGTTGAAGTCGCTTACATAACTGTTAAAGCTTTCCACATCTCAAAAACATCCTTCTCTTTATATACAAAGTACATCGTGCAGCATGCATCAAGCAGTCCTTCTGTTTTGTGCATCCTTGCCAACTCAAGGTATAATGGCACATGGATCTTTTGCTGCACTCGAAATCAATCAATCAATAAATAAATAAATATAAAAGAAAAGTGACTCGACGAATAAAGAACGCCGGCAAACGCGTGAATAAATAGACACTCTAATCGACAAGAGTGATGAAGCCCATACAGTAGCTGCATCCTGTTTGAGTCCTGCCTTTATCATCAGTAGCTTGTATTCTAGTGAATGTCAGCTGTAGAGTCACAGAGTAAATACAGGGAAGCAGCGCTGCCGTGTCACTTGAACTGAGAGGCTGTCACTGCAGTGTAGTATTTAGCTCACTTACTGCCTCGTGAGACGTTCAGTGACGTGACACCGACACTTCCAAAGGTTACAGAGACAACAGCGGCTAAATGATATGCTCTCATTATTTTGACTGATCTCGGAAACAGACAGCTCCAGAGCAGGGTGCAGTCTCTGGGGATAAGTAGGCAGGGACTGGCTGCAGAGAGACAGACTTTCACCGCGGTTCAGATCTAAGAGCCCAGCTTCAGACGGACAGACAACAAAGTTGACCCAAGCCTTAAGCCATAAAGAGAATTTGATTTGATCTTCCTTTCACCACCAATACTTGACTTGTTTTTCAGTGTGTGATCATCCAATATCGGTCAAGACTTGATTAAACCAGTAGCATTTGTTTTCAAGCTGTTGACACAACACTGCATCTCTGTATGTTTGTCCCAGAAAGTTCTATTACTTTTTTTATCTTGTCTTGTGCCCAGAAGAAATGAATCTTATGAACAGAAGATATTTAACGGAAAAGTGTCTGCATAATAAAGGTGTTTAATGTCTGCAGTTTGTTGACCACGGGCACAAGTTACATTAATGTCTGTCGAAACAGCCGTTCTCTGAAGTGAGCTTAAAGCCAGTCTGGTTTTTGCCTGTAACTCTATAGTTTTCAAAGTGCATTCGAAGACTACACCACCGTAAACACCCATCCATCCAATATCTACCACTTTATCCTCATTGTTGTAAAAACTCACTGCCGACACTCCTCCCTCCCTTCTCTCCTGACCATGTGCATTTATTTTCAACGGAGCTGGCGAACACAAGCCAGTTTTGCATGCTTCTGTGTTTTTTAATTCCCAATTTTTACTCGTGTGTGGCCCATTGCTTCCATCAACAGCAGTTTTCTCTGCTTCTTTTTCGCCAGCTCTGCCATTATGAATTCTAAAATTAAGCTGTCACTGCCTTGATCTTGTAGCTGATCCTGTCTAAGAGGTGTGTGTGTGTGTAGAGCCATGAAGTTATTTGTGTTTCTTGTGAGACCTCCTGATTCTGAGGACGCCGGGTTGGCAGCCCCCCAATCTTGCTGGTTTCCAGCTAACAGGCAGTAGGGGCAGCCATTTAACTATAACAAGCTGTTAAATTAGGCTAAACAATCCTGCATAGTAACATTGCAGCTTTACAAATTGCAATGTTTTATTGCAATTATGTAATTTGTGGAGATAATATCAGTATCAATTTAGAGGACTCGATAGGGATGGTTATTAGGGAAAATCCTCCTACTACACCGTGTCCTGAAATGTCTTTGTGCTTGAATGTATGAGGCTACATTATGCTGTAAAGGAGATTTACTTGCTTGGAAAAATATGCACCCTCCCTGATGCTAAAACATTGTGTACAATTTTCTGTAAAGGGTTGAATTTGTTTAATGATCAGATAATGATGATCTAGTGCGCACAAGATCATGTGTTGTGCACAAAAGTTGTTATCTCGTGCGTACAAGATAAATAATAAAACATTCCAGGACTTTAGGGGCTCTGTTAAGATCTATTTTAATAAAAAAAATTCTATTAGAAGATATGTTATGTTCTCTTGCGTCAGACTGCCAGAATAAATTTTTTTTTTTTGCATATCCATATTTCATCATGGTTAGTTTAGTCTGGACAGCAAAAAAAGAGACATTGAATCAGAATTTCCCTCAGAAGTGCTGGAGGTATTCACTCATCAAAACATTGAACCCCTCGCTGTGATTACAGCACAGAACACTGCAATATATACCAGTGGCAATGGTAAAAAACAACCTGGGTATGCCTATGTCATTAACAAAAGCCACCTATGCAGATAGGTTGGTAATGTCTGGAAAGCCAAATCCAATTCACTTATCACTTGCAATTAAAAATGTGGACAGTTGGGCAGAAATGATCTGCTTTGCTTGCAAAGCCTTGGAGGTCCCTCGGAGGTGGCTTCAGGAGCCCTACAAAGCTACTTATGCTGTGTTTCCATGATGGTACAGTTCAGTTTGGTAGAGTACAGTATGGTTTGGAATGGTAAAGTGGTCGACGGATGTGGGCTGTGCACGTTGTACCGGTGTGAAGAGAAGTTAACAATGACATCAAACGCAACATAACAGACAGACAGACAGACAGACAGACAGACAGACAGACTACTCGGTTTGTGACTGTTTGTCTCAACAAGACATCAAGCTTTGTATAAGAATAGATGACAGGCGTCCAAGAGAAAGACAGCCGATAAAAACATCAAAGTCTGTCAACCAATGATCTGACTGTCGTGGGAGGAGCCAGTCTAACTCCAGCCTGACCTTACTATATAGTACCATTTTACTCTGGTACTACAAGGCAAGGGTGCCAAAAAATGGAGCGTAGGGGCCTCTTATTTTGGGACTATTCCTGTGAAGGGCCAGCTATAACTTACAAGATCTTCAGTTGTGCAAAATCTTAAAGACGTTTTCCAAACACTGTTTTCTTCATCAACCACAGACTTGACTATGTGTAATATACAGTACTATAAATGATCTTTGTTGCAGTAAACCCACAGATGATTAATGGGCTACAGCTTCAGTTTCTTACAGCTGAGAGCTTAGGGCTTCTGGTCTGCAAACTCTGCTCTTGTAGAATTTGTGTTCAGCTGGTGGAGACCAAAAAAGAGAATGGGAAAAAAACAAACAGATGCAAGACAAGCTGCTTTCAAACATGCACCAAAGTCAGGAGATTCTCAGCAGTGTCCAAAAAGGGCTGGTTGTTAGAATGCAGACAACGCTGTGGACATTCTGTGGAGCTACTCCTGCCAGATCTTAAGTTTATATCTGGATAATTACTAAGTGAGCTCATACGAGAACACCTAAGGAGACACTCCAGATGACGTAGAACATGCCAGGAACCGCATTTTAGCCTGGATCCACTAGAGATTGAAAAGAATCTCCTGCTGCTCATCATACAAGAACATCATGTCCAGAGAATTAGTTTTGGACATTGTCTGGAGTTCATGCGTTCTGTTGCCAGAAACCAAATGAATCCAAGTCACTGTTGATAGCACTGTTGCCGTAGCCCTGGGTTGTGGTGGCTACCTTTTCAGTCTTTAAATTAAACTTTTTTATTTCTGTACAATATAAGTTACTCTAAGAGCAAAACTGGTGTGACTGGTCTCACCAGGTTGTCGGAATATCATTGGGATCCAGATGAGTTTATGATACAACTATTTACAGGAGCCGCAACTGTATATGTGGTCCAGTCCAGTGGTGACTCGTGCCAGAGTTGGTGAAATTCACATCCGCGAGACTGGGATGTTTTTCAGTCATGAGGCAGAAGTCGCTCCAGCACCTGAACATGCAGTATCAGTAACAGCTTTCTTTTTTCCAGTGTCAATTAAATGATTTTGCAGCGTTTTCCCCTCGCACACACTCAGCAGTACACACACCAGTAGATCAGGTTGAACAGGATGTAGGCACCAGGGAAAATCATGCGAGAGTAGGTGTCAATGGCGTGGGTGTTCTGGATTATCCGGAAGCCGCGAATCCCCTTTTTCTTGGTCCCAGCCGTGGACTCGCTGTCCAGGGAGAGGTGCACCACCATTCGTTCCTGTTTTTCCGACGCATCCTCTGCCATCATGGAGGCTCGGGTGTATCCTGCTAAGCTGTTGGTGTCCGCCTCGCTGTATGTACCGTCCAGCATCATGGTCCTGGCATGGGACATGCCACAGGTGCAGGGCAGGTTCTGTGACTACGCATGAAAAAGGAAAGAAATTGAAGTTTATGTTAAAAGAACAATTTGGAAAGGTCTGAAAAAGATCGCTCTACCTGTTCCGCTGCTTTTTCTCTGAGCTTCCTTTCTTTACCGTCCCTCACCGTGGTCAGGTAGTTGACAGCAGCATATTCAAGCACAGACAGGAAAACAAAGACAAAGCTGACCCAGAGGTAAATGTCCACAGCTTTGATGTAGGAGACTCTGGGCATGGAGGCGTTGACTCCAGTGATGATAGTTGACATAGTGAGCACCGTGGTTATACCTGAAGCACAGAGATAAATACAGCCTCATGTTAGCAGGATAGTAAAAGATGGTTATTTTGGGAGAAATTTGAGGAAGATTTGTCTATTGTTTCTCAATCTTGGTCCTGCTCCAACACACCTGATTCAAATGGTCAGCGCATCATCAAGCTCTGCAAAAGCCTGATAACGACCCATTCACTCAAATCATTCATGATTGAGAAACACTCGTCTGTGTTTGTCCATCGCAGAAATTTAGTCGTGAAATGGTAAATGGTGTGTACTCATTAAGGGATTTTTTTCCAAAACACATGCAGGAGGAGAAACGAGCGGCATATTCACAAATGCTGCGGATTCCCAAAACGCCAGCAAGTCTCAAAACGCCAGCAAGTCCCAAAACGCCAGCAAGTCCCAAAACGCCAGCAAGTCCCAAAACGTCAGCAAGTCCTAAGTCCCAAAACGCCAGCAAGCAAGTCCCAAAACGCCAGCAGGTCTTAAACGCCCAAGTCCCAAAACGCCAGCAAGTCCTAAAACACCGCTAAGTCCCAAAACGCCAGCAAGTCCCAGAACACCTGTAAGTCCCAAAACGCCAGCAAGTCCTAAAACACCTGTAAGTCCCAAAACGCCAGCAGGTAAAACGCCAGCAAGTCCCAAAACGCCAGCAAGTCCTAAACACCTGTAAGTCCCAAAACGCCAGCAGGTCTTAAAACGCCAGCAAGTCCCAACAACCTAGCCCAAGCCAGCAAGTCCTAAAACACCGTTAAGACCCAACACGCCAGCAAGTCCTAAAACAACGATAAGTCCAAAAACGCCAGCACACCCATTCTCTCACACACACATGCACTGTATATACAGCACATCAACAGTATACACAGAGTTTATTCTGTCACTCATCTTTCATACCCATTCACATGCTGCTCAGCACAGCGGTCAGGTGCATCTTGGGAGTAATCGTCTTGCCCATCATGACACATCGACATACAGGCAGGCACAGTTGGAGATCAAATCCCCGACCCTCTATGTGGAAGACGACTCACTCTACCATTAATCCCGCATGTTGGGATGTGAAGGACAAAGGGCACAAAAAAAGCATCTTTTGAGGTGTGTAAATATCTCCATTATTAACAACGAGATACTAAGATAACTAAGATGGCAAGATTCATACATTTGTTAAATCTGCCCCAAAAACTTTGATTGAAAATTGATGATTGAAAAATGAAGTTAATTGTAAATTGAATGGCCTTGAACCTAAAGAAGGCAACACAATCTTTTGGTGAACTGATCAATAATTTCATAATTCCCTTTTTAGCATAATCAAGTGATCTGAGAGAGAATGACTTCTCATCTCAGAAACCTTGACCAATCAAAGCAGTTCAGAGAGATAGACACGATGCATCGAAGTGCATCGAAGAAAGTCACAATAAACTCAATAAAACAGGTGTCAACATCGTCAGAGAGTTTCAGAGATTGCGTCCGTCACATGACACAACTACTCATGTGATGTGTAGTTTAGGAAAGGAAGCAATTCACCAGAGTGTTACCCATTTAACGCCCTGCCTACTGCAGCTTTAAGTTGTTCATATGTGAATTTGTTTATTACATCTCAATTTATTCTAATGCACTTTATCGTGGACATCAACACTATTTCACTCACTGTTTTTCTTTACACTTAACCAACCGTGATAGTTGTTTAATGTGCTTGATAAATACATTTAATTTGACGATGTTCCAGTTCAAACTATATAAATATACACAGTTTGCTAAGTGTCGGGCTGCATTTTTCTGGACCACTGAAGCCGCAGTATGCTGAGAAAAATTTAAAAAGCATGTAAGTAGTGCAGCAAAGCTCCACACTGAATACTTGGTATGAGCAGGGATGTTTCAGGGGACTTTGGGGGACGCAGGGAAAAGGCAGCCTGCCCCCCTACACCAACTCACAATCTCTTTGTTGTTGTTCTTTTATTTTATTTATGTATGTTTGCTGCTACACGCCAAGCCTTTGGCAGCCCTTAAATATTTCCTTCCCCTCCTCCTCTTGTCTTTGCTCCACCATAACACTATGAATTTATAAAGCTGTCACACTCAGCTCGAGGCATCCTTCAAGTGTTTCCATGGTGTCAGTGCAGTCGTCTGTACAAAGCCATTCACAAACTTCAAATGGGATATACGTACAAATATGTGACTGTCTCACCGTCTGCAACAGGGAGGAGATGGATAGAGACGCTCCATGCTGGGTCCACTTCTTTTCTCCATATATATCCTGACGATATATCATCTGTATCTGTGCAGCACTTTGGTCAACTAAGGTTGCTTTTAAATGAACTTTACTTAGTTACTCTACAGCAGCAGCAGCAGATAATTTACTATATTCTCTATACTCTTCCTGCTTTACATAAACTAGCGTGACAATTTCTACGAGCTGCATAACAGTGTGTGTGTGTCATGACCCCATGAATTCTTTACCTTAGGTTTTTAGTTCTGTGTCTGCTTCCGTTTTGTTTCCTCTTACGTGTACCTTGTCAAATGTTGCTTCCTGTCCTGTCTTCCCTTTTGATTGTGTGTGTTTCTCCTGTGTCTGATTATCCCTGCCTCCCTGTGTGTTCAGTCTTTGTGCACCAGTGTCTTGGTTGGTTCATTTATTTGTTTCAGTTCAGTTTGTTGCTGTAGTTTTTCCATGGCTTGTTACTGGACACTTCTACTCCCTGTGTCTCGAGCTACTTCTGTTTTGTGCCTTCTGTAATTTTGATTTATTAGACTAATTTTGTTTATTTTTTCCCTTTAAATCGGCATTTGGTTCCTCATCTTTGTTCAAACGTGATTATGAATGAGTCTGCAGCGTGTATGTTAAAATTTAAATAGAATAAATTGGCTGTACCATTGTTTTCTGCAAAGCCGAGTTTAAAGACGTTTTTATTAATCTTCGATGACACATCAGGGTCATTTTATGACTTAATATAATACATTTCTTACACATAGCCCCTTTAAGGGAGTTAAAAAAATGCTGTTTCTGTGGATTATTATAATCAGCCGTTCTCAGGGGCCCTCTCAGGTCGGGGCCCGAGGCAGATGCATGCGTAGGTCTCCTTTGTATTGAGATATTATAATGCAAATAAATACACTTAGATGCTAACTGTGTGTAAGTACAGAGCTGGGAACACAACATAAAAGCTGAATGTTGAACTATCCTTAAATGTAATGATTTTTTATGGAGTTTACCTAACGAGACTCTGGCAGGAACGGCCCTGCGGTCGATCCAGAAGGACACCCAGGACAGCATGACCATGAGAGTGGCGGGAAAGTAGGTCTGCAGCAGGAAGAAGAAGATGTGCCGCCGCAGGGTGAAGTTGATGTACAGACGGTTGTACCAGCCTGAGCGTCAGAGACGAAGAGAAACAAGAAGGACATTTGGGGTAAAATCTGTTTATATTATATCATATTGTGCATGCTAACAAATAAACAAACAGTAAGTGTCACTTTGCTTGTCTGTGCCCTCTCCAGACTTTCATTAACTGTCCTGTCCTAGAGTTAATGTCTCCTTGTCCCCACATTGTCCTGTCAGTGTTCCGTCTTTTGTGTTTTCGGTAAAAAAAAAACAAAAATAAAACATCTGCTCGGGGATGATCCCAATCTTGAGGGCATGAAAATAAACAAAGGCAAGCAAGTAAACAAAACAGCAGCTGAATGAAAAAGAAGTCATTGTGCTGAATACAAATGACTATGACAGAAAAACACTACAAGGTAGAAAATGGTAGGAAAACAATGGGAGGGAAATATGAGCAGTATATTAAAATCACCCAGACGAGTGTGTGTTTTTTTTAAACAGCAGTCGTCCAATATAGAAGAGTTTTTCTCTTCTATATGCAGCATTCATCCTACAGCTTCAATAAAACCACAGGATAAGGCCCCAAACTGTTTGACTGTTTTCTTGACTATTACCATCAGTGAAGTCTGTGATTCACACCGTGATTTTGGAAACTGACTCTGACTTCAAATGTGATTAGTGTGGACTGAAACTGTGTGTAACATCATCATAATCAATTCTCAGCGTGCAAGACGTGCACCTGTGGATCACAGGTTCATAGGTCATCAGGGAAGTGGGTTTGCTTTAGTGCCGCTGCTATTTCTCGCCAACATCTTTGTTGTGGTCGTCCCTTGAGGAAACGTCAAAGAGGTCGGGGTATTTTTTGTCAAAGTTTAACTGAAACGTTCTTCGGTGTCACTAAACCTTTGCCATGTTGGAAAAGTCCAAGTTCTGACTAGAAATGGAATGCAGCATTACCGTAGAACCCAAGGTTTTGTTGGTGTTTGTATGAGGCGTGGTCAGGTGCACTGTTTCTCTATTGATGCACCACTGACCAACAAAAACACATTTATACTATTTTAAAGACACTTAGGACATTTTATTCTAGCAGTATTCCACCAACACGCTCTCATGCGAGAGCGTCACATACAGCCGCGCTCTGTCTTATAGACGCACGAGGTATCCTCCCACATCTGAAGGAGGTTTTCAGTTGATTCCACTGGAGGTAAAATGAAAAGAGACTGTGGTTAGGGCTGGGGGCCAGGATAGGGGTTAAGGTAAGGGCAAAGAGGACAGAGGATAAATAGTAGATATTGACTGCTGACTCACACACTGATGTGAGCGTCTGAATGTGCTGCCTGGTGCGTCACTTTCAGAAGCAGAGCGACACCTTGTGCGTCTGTAAGGTGACGCTGAGGGACAGAGACAGAGCGGCGCGATCTGATGCTGTTGGAATGAGAGCGAGCTGTAAAGATGCAGCAGGAACAAGCGTTCCTGTCAAACCGTGCATGTAATATTACGGCTTCATATTTTTACATGCAGGGATTGTTTTGTTAACACCAGCTACTGAAGAAGTTATCAGCACACACAAAACAATTCTCTTTCAGCTTTTACGATCTTTATCCATCCATTCTTCCATCTATTATCTATAGTGCTTCCCTCTGAGGGTAGCAGCCGCTGCGGGCCAACTCCCAAAAACACACGGCATGTTTAATTCTACCACTAAACCATTTGAGACAGCAATTGCAGCTGCCCTTCAGCTTGACGAGGGTCCAGATAAAAAATCCTTTCTTGGTTAAGAAATGTAAAACTTTTCAGTGTCTGGGTTGTTTGAAAAAACCCAAACACATTTATTTAAGATACACGGGCACAAATAAAGGCCAAGCCATCGCTGCTGTGAACCAGTCCATTAATCCTCTGTGTGACTGTTAGCACTGCCTGCACCACAAAGGCAGATTATTTACTACATTAATATTTGCTATGTTGCACATTCAAGCTGCTGCACTGCATATCATTTTAGTTTGTAATGATATTAATGTTTCTTTTATTATTAAATGCATAGCCTCTTATGATTTCACACATAGGCAGTGAATACCTGCGTGAATGTGAATGAAAAGAAACACAATCACTTTATATGAAATGAAAAAAACCCAAAAACAACCAGGAAGAGCAGTTAGTCAAGGCTGCTTTTAGTGCAGAGTGACTATAGGCACATCGACTCGGTGCTTGAAAACTAACAAATCAATGATGCTGTCAGGGGTAGCATTGAGTCGGGGTTTTTTTTCATTCCAACCCAGCTGTGAATCACACAGTCTGTTTGGCTGCTAATCAAAGACCTGCTCCGTGTTTTTCCTTCAGTCCGTGATGCGTCTGCGTGTCTGTAGCCACAGCAAAGCCTTTTCAGTATTTAACAAAGTGAAAGTCGAGAAGTCGGTGGAAGCTGTAACCTTTCCAAAAGTCAGCGACTGACCTGGTTTTTCTTGATAGTGGAAAAAACAAGACCTGGTATTAACATCTGACCTCAGAGGTCTGCTCGCATGCTGTCGGGCCTAGAGGTACAAACGTGGTTGGTATGTCTGCCTCGTCACCCGCTGACATGAGGTAACCTCTCACTGAGAGGAAACTAAGGCCATTCAATGGACTCACCAGAGCAACACACATGGGACTCAAGGAGTTAGCAACAACAAGTGCGTCACACTACGGTTTTTACTCATACCCGTTCAGGTGCCTTTAAATGGGAATTCTGGTAGTGAGACCTATGTTAATAAATGTGGGTGTGTATGTGAATAGTACTTAAATGGTAATAGTACAAATGTAGACAGGGGGACAACAGCACCAGTTATCTCCATAAAAAGTGACTGGGGTTGTTATTGTTAACTGAGTCTGGCAACATTACCAGCATCTCACTCTCCTCTCACAGCATTCATGCACACATTCACATATTGGTCGGGACTATCTGGCTTTCTCCAAAATACTGGGACATGTCCCCACCGAATACTGTGAGAAGAGAGCGAGAGAGAGAGGGATTTTACAGAAACAGAGCTGCGAGTCACAGAGGAGAGAAGTGCTGACAGCACAGCGGCACAGTGTCCTCACCAGTCTTGCAAACAGACCTACATCCTTGGTAATGTTGCCAGACTCTTACAATGACAATCCGAGCCATTTATTGGCGAAAACAAGCACTTTTTATGGAGATAACTGCTGTAAGATTACACAGCAGCCATTGCCACCTGTCTCGGCTGCAGTCCGAGGTGATCATATGGACCAAATATGAACGTTTTTGTAAGTATTATTCACATACACACCTGCATTCATAGGGCCCAGGTTGAAAAACATTTACTCTGCACCACAGCAACAGCGTGCTGAACATAGTGGGACCGATTCCACGCGCCAATTCTGCAACAGATTTGTGCAAAATTGCTCTTTGCTACCAAACTTTTTTGCCCTTTTCACTACAGAGTACATCATTTGTATGACACCACAGTACACATCAATTCATCTATCCATTGTCTACTGCTTTCCCCTCTACTGGCCATGAGCATTTGCTGGTGAACACAAGCCGTGGAGTCATGTTCATGTCGGTCAGCATCTGTTTTGCACACTTCTGTGTTTTTTTTGGGAAAAGCCAGTCTGTTGTTTACTCGTGTGGCCCTCTGCCTTGATCTTACAGCCAGTGCTTGGCTCGGGCTCGGGGGTGTGTGCATGGTGCCAAGAAGCAATTTGTGTTTCTCACAAGACCTCCTGATTCTGAGGACTCCCGGTTGGGCGGCCCTGATCTTGCAAGGCTGGCCTTCTGCTAACAGACAGTAGGGGGAGTGGAGACAGCCCCCAATCTCCCTGCAACAATACATTTAACCATGACAATGACTCTGAAGCTGTCAAATTGGAGCAGAAATCCTGCATAGTTCTGTTTTGAAGAACACTGCGGTGTCAAAGTCGGTGCTGCACACACTGGTGCTCTTAGTAAGTATGGAAGCAAAAGCTGGAATGAAAGACATCTGCCGCCATGTTGGATGTGCACAAAATCTTGCTTCTTATGGTCATTTAGCCTTTATGTAAAAACCTGTGTGCAGATTGGTTCCCTTTTATGGGAGATTGTGTCTGCAGAGCAAAATCAAACCACTCACAGGCTGGCCTGGGTTCACCCAGGCTAACAATCAACAGACAGAAAGATCGAAAGTAACACATTAAAAGTTGTAATATATTTCAACTCATCCTCTGGTCATTCTTGTATAATGCGATGGTCAAGACTCTCTCTACAACAGGAGAGCATTAGTCCTGGGCAGATAACAACACATTTAGAGCTAATTAATACTTTGGCTGACTGTATAATTAAAAACTTTTGCCTGTTTAGCGTGGTGGCAGACCTGAGAAAAGTTCAATTCAAATAGCACCGGGAGACACATCTTACACTTGTGTACTGAGTCACAAATACACACATATTTGAGGAAGAGAGGGCAGAGAAGATGAAGGCGCTGATACTCTCGCAGGAAGTCACTGGACTGAGAGAAATTACATTTACGTGGGCATCACAGTGCATGTCTCAAAGACAGGAAACTGCAGTTGTTTGCATTAACTGTGAGTAAAACAGAAGCACTCCACCATAATTATAATTCTAATTATAATAGAAGCACATCTGCATATATTAAATGGCCTTGACGGCTCTTTAGTTTGTCCTGGCTTTAGTTTTTCTCTTTATGCATCTATAATAAGTGCATATAGTGAAGTTCCCTCTGTACTCCCTGGGAGAGAATATATACAATTAAAGATGAAGCTATTCAGCATATAATAACTGAATTTAAATGTGCTTCCTTTGCGTTAATATGACACTATTTCTGTGATTTTACGTTTAAAACCAAATTATTTCCTTAATCACAGCACATCCTGTGAATAATGAATCTTTTTATAAAGAAGACAAATGCCATCGTGCAATACGAGGACATACTTTGGTTAATAAGAATGATCTGCATTTGTAAGTGTGACGTTAAAGAGTATTAACATTAGGGTCCTTTTTCTTTACATCAATTAATAGACAGAACAACACAAAACTGTCACACACCACAAATAAGCAAAAGCTCAACTCCGCTACCTGTGCTGCTGTAGAAAGCCAGTCGAGAGGTAGTGTGAAACTTCTGGATGAGGAACTGCGACAGAGAAATCTTATCGTCGGTGCTCAGAGACTCGTCGCCACTTTTCCAGTACAGCATCAGGTCCTCGTCTGTGTAAGCATCTGACGGACAGAGAGCACAGTACATTTTTAGCATCGCTGCGACGGTTAAAACAGACCGAGATGAGAAAATGCTGAGAATTCAGACTTTGTGCATCCAGTGAGGGACACGTGCTGATAATGGAACATGACTATGAAGAGCGTTACTGTGAGGGGAACTCAGCACGTCCTGCGGTTGCTTCAAAAGTAATATATATAAAAATGAAATGAGGTGCCGACAGGTGCAGTGGAGGACAGTGTCCATTCATTTGGCAATTACTCAACAGTGATGGCAAAGCACCAAACAATGAGGCAACTGAAAATGATTGATTGATCAGTCATCCATTCATTCATTTTCTTTATCCTGCAAATGAGGATCGCAAGGGCTGGAACGATGAACAACAAGCCATCCAGAATGTCCACGTGGGCTCCATAAGGGTTATACCATATGCAACCTGCAAAGTTTGCCCACTTGTGCCTTATGGTTTCAGTAAAACCGGTGGAGCCACCATGGAAACCATGAACAAACCCACTTGGGACCCATGTCAGCCCGAATATAACCCTTATGGAGCCCACATGGATATGCTGGCTGGGTTCACTCTCACACTCACACTAACAGTCAATTCACAGTGTCCAATTCTAATCTGTGTGTAGTTGGAAGATGGGAGGGAGCTGGAGAACCTGGACAGAACCCACGCACACACGAGGAGTAACATGTAAACTCCACACAGAAACTTTCTCTGTCACTTCCACACCTTGTCCTTTGCTGGTTAATGCATGTTGGTGGAGCAACTCGTCTTTGTTTGTGAGCTAAGGTTCCACTTTTGAACACGAAACGCATGCTCTGGCTAGTTTGTCCATGCGGGCTACTGTAGAAACACGTTACAGCAGCCTCCGTAATGCAAGGCCCTTGCCTGAATTACTGTATGTATAAAAGAGTTTGTCGAAGGCTACAAAAACAATATTTATTTTTAGGTGTTTAAAAGACAAACATACGTATGGGAAATAAACCATGCAAAATCTTACATATGCACCTTTAAAGAAGAGCAATGAGTATGTACAGTATTAACTGCATGATGCTGTACTCACGGTAGTGGTGCGGTAGAAATGGTACAGTATAAACCACTGCGGCCCACTGGTGGGCCTTGGAGGTATTGCAGTAGAGGGATATAAAAATTCCTCCATTTAATTCATTAAAACATACAATAAATTAATTTTCTTAGAGAGAGAAAGAACTTAAAAGATGTCAGAATATGTCTCATTTTGTTATTCACATTATAACACAGTTATGGCCAAAAATGGTCGTCCAAAGTTTGGAAAGCTGTGGTGAATACTGTACTCTATTTACAGGATCACACAGAGGGAATTATGACTAAATGAAACAGTACCACTAAATAAACATATTGGAAAGACAGTAGTACTGTTAATGTAAAGCTGTTTCAATTAAAGCCCTGCTGTTCTCTACAGTCATGGTCAATAAAGCAAATGCATAAGAATATCGAGCATCCAGGGGGGGGTCATTAGTAAATAGAGAAATACTCTCTGATGTGATAATATGGAGCAATAACATCCCCTGTTGTTATGCACCAACATCTTACTGATGAATCACAGCTGAATGTGTGTGTGTGTGTGTGTGTGTGTGTGTGTGATGCTGCTTGAGGCAACATGCTGCTAAAATGCCGCAGTCCATCGATAGTTGGGAGTTAAATATAATAGACTTTTGTATGCAAATACTTACAGCTCTCCAGCTCCAGGGTGCATGTCTGCGAGTCCAAGGGGAAACGACTGAAATCCATGTTGCATGCAGCAGTAACTGTAACCCTGGGGAATTAAAGCAGAATTTAATTAGCATATGCCACACCAGGGCTTGCAGAGTCCCATTTGGCTTGTGGGTGGAATAAAAAACACCCTGTGGGTAATTTCCTGTCCTCACCTCAGGCTGTATAGGACATGGCCATCAGGGAAGACCCGCAGCATGATGTTGTCAGTCGTAGTGTCGTGGATGAATGACCTTTTGGAGTGGACGAAAAACACGTCGGGTACCCAGATTTTCTTCACCAGCCGCCCGTCAAAGGTCATGCTCTTGTTGGTGGTGCTCGGGAAGGCCAGCCTCTCATCCTTCCAGTAGTGCCTCAGATAGAGCGTCATGGTGAAGTCCTGGAGAGGAGTTGGGGGGAGGGAGGGTGATGCCTGGATTAAGTCTCAATACAGTTTCTCTACTCACTGAATCTGGTGTATTACATTCCTCTGGGATTACACCACTGTGGCCAGTAGCTGTTGGATTATATGGATTGTTTATGACTAAACATTCGTGGTCGACAGAAATGCTGAACATATGTCAGCTACAGCTTCCACTGGTCTTAGATTATTCTTGTCTTCACGCCTCTTTCCTCCGTGTTGCTATGCAGGCCGGAGTGTGTGCATTTCAGCCGACCACAGGAGATCATCCTCTATCCTGCTCTCTTCGTGGCATTACATAAGACCAGATCAGTTTTGAATAATGGCTGCAGTGACACATTGTACTCTTGGCACTCACCATCAAAGTCCATTTCATGTTACATAAGATGAGTTTAGGGGGAATTTATGAATCCCTCAGGTTAACAATAACTGTTATGCATTAGAAATGTTCTAATTAAACAACATGGTTTACCACGGCTACAAGATTATGGTGGCTAATACTAGAAAACCTCTGCTGTCACCTCACTAATTTACATTTATACTTGCTCCTCCTACTCTTAGTTTTTACATTTCTTGATTATATCAAATAACACAAACTTTATGCTACATCCACACTTTACTGGTATCTAATTTAACTGATGCATTTATTGATAAGTGGCTCATAAATCTATGGCTTTCTCTCTATTTGAGCTACATTTTGACATTTATGATCCCACATTACGATCACTGCAATAGGGCCTTTGCCCTACAAGGCTGCAGCTCTAGTACCGACTGAGCTATCTATGATGCTATGATGTTCAGCAAAAGCCTTCATATTTTGTAGTTCAATCATTTTGAAATGCATTGGTCAAGTGGTTCAACTCCTACTTTCTCTGAGAGTTATGTTAGCTCCAGTCAATTGTGAGGTACCTCAGGGTTCCATTTGGGGCCCGTTTTAATTGTCTTGATTTAAACAGAGACATTAGATTCATATATTGTATCTTTAGGTGTGTTTTTCGACAAACGGTTGCCTGGGCAAATCTTTAAATAGTTAAGCTAAGTATGTCTCAGAACATTGGTCTGGAGAGTTTTCATAAAAACAAAATATGACCAACAACGTTAATTATTCCTAAGAAGGCTAAATTGGACTCGCAGCTACAACAGCTAATAAACAAATGCACATCTCTTATAACATTTTCTGTTATAATTCATTATTTTTCCTGCTCACTTAAAATCAAATCCTCAACTCAGCAGCCTTAGGACTTGGGGCAAATAGTCACAGATGGGTAATCAGGATAGAAAGTACAGAAGCAGACTAATACTTAGGTTTCTTCGGAGAACTTGTTTGCCATAAACCATAAACTATACTTTAATGTATCCTTTAAAATTCACTTTTTTTGCAATAGATTGTTTTCTGTTGAACTTTTTGGCGTCCCGAGGCTTTGTGAAATGATATAATGTCATTAAAAGCATCTGTCAGCACCAATCACCCCCCTCCCTCCGTCCTCTGTTCCAAATCAAATAAAGACACAACCCCCGGGATCCAATTGAAATATAATCCTTGGTCGTCCTTGCAAACAGGAGCTTATACAACATCAGGATGACAGTTTGGGATTCAATTTATGGTTCCTGAGCAGAGGGTTGATTTAATAACATTAGTCAACATTAATTTAAGCTGACTTTGGGCAAAATAAACAGTTCCTACCATCACGCTTCCATTATTTAATTGTGATTATTCAACTGAAAACAGTTTAATGGCTATAAATAAAAGGACATGATTGTCTCATTTCAAATCCAGGCTCATCCACATGCCGATGGCAAAGATGTATATCATTTATTTATTAGACTATGTTTGGGCTCTAAGCTGGAGTGTTTCATTAAAAAATCACTGTTACCACAGTCATATTCACTATCAACCTTCTTTATCTAGCAAAGGCTTCTCTCACACGTTGAATCATTTTGTTGAAGTCATAACAATCCACAGCTGCAAATTGAATATAGCATTATTAATGGCATTATGTATTGATGTTGTACCATAATCTATTTTTCTTCTTGCCTTCGCCTTCAATCTTGACGGAAGACTGATTTAGAGACAGAATAATCCCAGTAATTCCATTTCCCCTCTTGGACCGAATCCATTGTAATTACCGTTATTTCCAATGTCTGCTTCAAATTTCAGTTCTTACTGCGGGATGATTGCAGTTCCTTGTAATCCACATATACCTATAACCTTACCACATGTGTAACGTGTGGCATATATAACATGCTCAAGCCGCTTACCATGTCGACCTCAGATATGCTGTCCAAGCTCTCCACCTGAACATCCACTCCGACAGGGACAGCAGGACCTGCAGATTTATAGCAGCAAAAAAGATTAAAGTTTGCATTTGTGCCATTCACTGGTTTAATATTTGCCGTTTGGACATGTAGTACGATTTCAGCACACACTGCAAAGATGGAACACATATTTAAAGACAAATTAGAGCCTAAACTATACACAATATACCAAATACCAGACATTCACAGCAGGTTAGTGTTTTTTAATAGTATATTACCGTAATCTGACTGCTATTTGTAACTTCACTGTTACATAATGTGTCATTTAGCAGTATCTTCATACAGTTTTTACTGTACATTAGCATTATTTTTCTCTGTAGAAATACTGGATTAGACTGTATAAAATCACAATCACTTTGGTGGAGTTCCATATGTGTTTGATAGACACATATTTTAAATTTACAATAAAACACCACTGACTGACATCAGAACATTAGAAGTGAGAATACAAATGTTGTCAGAGTAGAGAAAGGTAAACTTAGGTAAACTTAGGTACCACAGAGGACGAAGCTTTCCAATTGGAGATATTCAGTTTATCCCGCATTGCCACAATTGACAATATTGTTCATAAATATTGGTTCCTCTGACCCACAGTTGCCCCAAATTCATAAAAACCTCCTGACATGTTGTTATCTTCATTCTAAATCCATTGAGCAGTTTACAGCAGGTTTATATATGAACATATATGAAAAATGAGGAGAAAAAAGAGGAGAAAACGGAAATATAATCATGTAGAATCTGGGCTATGAGATAAAAACAGACTACACATAACCCCATGCACAATTGATGATATCTATAAAGTGGGTAAATTGGCTATTGACTTCAAACACTAGTCTAGTAAGTCTCTTTGCTCTGTTTTCGGTCAATACCAATGACTCTGACTGCCAAGTGCTCCAGTATTTTAACCTGAACCTCAGTAAATGTGTTTATACTGAGCTAGTAATGAATAGTTCGGCTAAATAACAGCTCTCTCCTCCAGCAGAGAAAGAACAAGTACAGGCTCTGAGTAAAGTTATGGGACAACTAAGCATTTTCGTCAGCATTCCAGAATCGAGATCTGGAATCGTCTATTTTTCTACTACATTGACCTGAAGAAGACCTGAAACTAGTGATTGAGAACACTGACTCAATCAATGAGCTTACTGAGTAGTAAGCTCTTTTTCCCATAGACTTCTCACTCCTAGTCTTTGGCTGAAACCCATATTTTATTCTGCTTCTCCCTCTCGAGGGGTCGCCACAGTGGATGACTTGCATTCATGATTTTGGTAGAGATTTTACGACTGATGCTCTTCCTGGCACAACCCTCCTATCTATCCAGGCTGGGACCAGCACTAGGAGTACACCACCATGGCTGGGGGTCAATTTAGAGTGTCCACTTAACAGTGAGCAATGGGGATTGGGGCCCTTGCTCAGGGGTATCCCAAACCTCGACCTGGTGTTGACTCTAACTGACAACCGAAGGTGCAACAGCTGGCGCTACAAATACAGCTCATAATTCTCTGCAGCTTTATCACTATGATCCATTCACATGAGGTCATGTTGCCTTCCAAAGATATATTTTGCAGTCAATGCTGTGATTTGTATTTTTTTAAAGCAGCGAACAGAAAATCCATGGCATGTCTTACAATTTATTTGCAGGGTTTCAAAACTAGACCTCTAGACTCTCTGGTATTGGGGTTTTTTTCTGGTATGGTTTTGTCATGCAGACCTGGCAACCCAAGTTTGCGACCCAGTGACAGTGACGACTGGAAAAAACAACAACATTTGACTGCTCAGCCAGCTGCCTGATGATTTCTGGCAAAATCATCTGACTTAGCCCAAGGAAGGTCTAGCACCATAACATTACGATTGCTACCTCGACAGTTTGGGGGCACTTTTGTTTACTGCTTGAATCCATCAGGCTCATCCTGTCTCTTTTCCTGGATGTGCAAAGTGGGATTTTATTGTCATTTGTATTCTTGCAATCCTCCCATTTTAACTCACTCAGTCCTAAAGTAACATCCTACTAAGCCAGACTAATCTCTCCAATCATTTTACATGATAACTTGCATTCAACAGCATTTACATATTTGATGATATGCGTTGTGTAGCTGATGGCGAGGATCATGTTTAAGACCATCTTGGGATTTACAGGGAAATGGAAGGGTATCCTAGTAGCCTGAACATCAACGGGGGGGAAAAAGTCCCATACCCGTCTTTCATTTGAGTACTAATCTCACATTGAGTTTTTAATCTGTGCAGCCGTAATAGCGCCACCATTACGTAACATACTAGTGGCACGGCAAAGCTGCTACCTGGAAGAGGGGATATTAATTCGTGCCCAGTCCCAGCTGTCGGCAGAGAATCCTCACTTTGTCTCTTTCTATCTGTCTCTCACACACACACCATATGTCCCACATCACGTGCCAGACTCGGTAAAGCCCCAGCACCTGCTGAAAAACCCCAGCAGTAGACTCAACAGCAGACATCTGCTGGTCCACTGGTGTTTCATGGAGTGGAACTGTCTCGGGTGTCTCTGCAGCTGGGTCACAAGAGTCTGCAGCCAGGAGACGCAAAGGCTCTGCACGGGTAGAACAGCAGCAATCACAGAGCGTGGAAGCTGGTTTTAGACGGAGACGGAGAGAATTTGTTGTGTGAATTGTGATGAGTTGTTTTGTATTGAGAGGAAGAGCCGGACACGTCCTCTGCTTGACTCATGTAGTCGCCGGTCTATGACTTTAACAGATTTAAAGGACCCGTATGAACCCTGAGGGATGGATGACGATTAGACATTTCCCTCACCATGGGATCTGGCTGTTCCCGCCCCTTTATTCAAACACACGTGTTTGCATGAACAGAACGATGTTTTTCACACGTCTGACGACATCAACATGTTTCAGTCAGTGTGTCTATGCATCTACATATGCTCAAGTGACCGAGACAAGGAGGACAAAAGAGACGAGAGACGCTCTACTCGCGCCACTAGAACATGAAATACGATTCTTTCTCGATTCCGGCCTGAGGATGGATTGCTTTAATGTAATGTGGTTTTTGTGATCAGATTTAATACGGATTGGGTGACGGTGGCTCAGTGTTAGAGTGAGTCACCTTTTAAGTGGAAGGTTGAGGGCTTGATTTCCGGCTCTGCTCGTCTACATGCTGATGTGTCCTTGGTCAGGACACTTAACCCAAAGTTGCTCCTGATGGCTGTGCCGTGTGAGTGAGTATGAAAGATGTATGATGGAACATCGATGTTTTTAAGTGGTTTTAATTTCACTAAGCCCACATTTGTCTAGCACTTGTGCTTTAATCTATTTGCTGTTGTAATGTTGTTCATGTCTGTAACTTGCTGCTGCCTGTCTGTCTGTCTTGGCCAGGATTTTTAATCTCAGTGAGTCTTATCCTGGTTAAATAAAGGTTTAACAATATTGTGGCTGGTTTTCTATGCTTAAGTGTTGATGGCTGTGGAGATTAAATGATGAAATTGGGGTTTTGGCCAGAGTATTTCCTTCTGCTTCTATGAGCTTTCTGAGCAATTTGCAAATGATCCAACGTCACATGATTATGCGATGAGACAAATGAATGCGTCACAGAGACGCTCCACTTGATAATGTTTTGCTATTTCTTCTGTGTGGGCTGTTTTCAAAGAGATGAAAGCGTGAAGGGAGAGCCTGCGTGTCAGCCAGTGTTTGTCAGTGGCAGCAACATCACAGAGGAGCCAACACTGTAAGTCAAGGTTCAAATGCATAGAACAGCCTCGTTAATGGGCTCACGTGGCCTGCAATCACAGGCATATTGTCTCTTTCTGGTTTCTGCATCGCTGAACCTCAGCGGCTTCGTTTAATATCACGTCTCACTGTTTAAAATGGAATGAATGCCGAGGCACGAGGGAGGAGAATAAATGCACATAATCCATACGAGCTCATAACGTGACAGAGAAGTAAACGCTTCATTATTTGCGTGGGAGTTTATCGAGCGATGCATTTTTTTTTTCCCCCTCACTGATGATGAGTTTATTTGTCTGCTAATTATGAGGCACTCACTCACTCACTCACTGTTTCTGTAACTTAGTTCAGTTGGACGACTGTCTTTGTCCCAGTGCACGAGCAACAACGAGGAATCTACTTGTTAAATAAACACTAGGGGGCGATATGCCTCCTTCAGGATCGGACAGTTTTCTAGTATCTGGGGCGTATTGTGAGTAATAACATCAGGATGAATAACATAGTTGTGAAGATATCAGGATAGTAGAGAAGAGGCTTGAGCCTCAGGGGCCCCTGGGGCCTGGTCCCGGTAGACCAGTTCAGTAATCCATCCTTGCCTACTATCTATTTACTTTAAAATGTCCAATTCTTAAAAATGACAGAGCATAAATTCAGTCTCCTTGTCAATCTATAAAAAAATGTACCAACCTAGATTTCATTATGTTTTTGTCAAAGTAGTTTTATTGTTCTGTCCGACTCTGGTCCCACTGAGGGTAGAAAAACTATCCGTGCAGTCGCAGCTCGACTCGCAGGTGCATTAACCGACATCTGTGTGTTGGTCCAACTTAGAGAAGATTGATTTAGGACAAACTTCTTCTAATGTCATTTAAACATACGGACTGTGTTTTTGGACTCCACTTTCTACTGGACGGATGTATCAACTGTAGGCTGTTCAATGACTTTAACATGGCTATAGTGGAAAGGGAACCCCTGAGCAGGGTGCCCAATCCCCATTGATTTGCTCATTCAGACTCTCTAAATGGAAGGATTGTGTATATCTCTGCCAAACCAAATATTATGTGTGACAACCCTGCTGACCTCCCTACTGTGAGGAAACAATACTAGCCACTGTAACACCATGTGGCCCAAACATGAACATGAAAAACATTTTTATTTAAGTGTGTGACGCCACACTTGTATTTACATCATTTATGACACATTTCTAGTCTTATACTCAAAGCTGCTTTACACTTACAATTTTGCCATTCACCCATTCACACCCATTCACTCACACACCTGCTCTACCACTGAGCCACAGTTGTCCCAAATGTCTTTTTTCATGTGTGAGTTCACAGAGACAGACGAGTGGAGGCCAAGAGCAGTGTTTGAGCACCAGAAGTTACACACTGGAGCTTTAGAAACTAATTCACATGCTGTCGTCTGTATACTTTTTACATTGTTCACTGTATATTGTTATTGTGTATTGCGTCTCCTCAGAGGAAGATTTAATGTGTATCTAGAAACACATGATTCAGCAAAGCTACTTTTTTTTATTACGGCGCCATTTGATTTAAGAAGGTTTCATGCGATACAATTTTTTAAAGCTGTTGTGCGTCCGTTTTAAATGTATAAAGAAATGTCAGTTTGAGTCAAAGCACATAAACATAATAGTGATTAAGCCCATCAGCTCCACACGCTCTCACACTGTCTCTCTGCATGTCAGTGTTTAGATCTCGTGTCACATTTGCACGCCGCACACAGGAAATGATTTGTCTCATGTCAACATTGCTGTAACTGGCAAAACAATAACCCGACCCAAGAACCCAGTTGTTCAGCAATTTCACATAGAAATGAATTCCATTTGTCAGGCTGGTCGTCCAGTAAAATGTAGCATTTGTGTTTTTAATGTGTATATATGTTATAATGTATAATAACCATAATGATCATTTGTTACATTTGTACATTTTGTAAGAAGAAAAGATTGATTGAATGTTTCCTTTTGAAATGGCGTCCATGAGAAATTAGCCACATAGAAAAATTGTCAAGCGCTGCATTTTTCTGGAGCTGTTGACAATTCTGCTTTTAACGAGTGCATCATTTGAATTGGTTCATTTCTATAAAGTGAAAAGTTATCTGACTTCAGCTCCTTAAAGGTTATTTTTATTATTATTATTTTCTGGTTTCTTTGCTTCTCTCTGACGGGAAACTGCATTTGATTTTGGTTTGGGGGCAAATAAAAACATCAGATATTCTGATTTACATGAATGAATAATCTACATATAAATCAATTATGAATGTGGTTATCATAACTCTAATTCCCTCATTTCAGCTGTTAAAACACGATCACGTTAACATCAGAGATTATGTACAAAAATCTTTCTTCGGTGAAGTCAATCGGGAAGTGACAATATATTAAACCGCCATCAGGGGGCAAAACCACTGGTTGCATCTGAATAGAAATCTATGGGGAAATGAGCCTGTTCTTCATTTGATTTATAACATCAATAAACTTTTTCACAGAGTAGTTAATGATCTCAATCGCTAGTTTCAGCGCATCTTTAATAGAACATGATGTCAATTTCACAGATTTACAAACAGTCGTCCAATAAGAGCTTGATGATGCCTCTTAACGTGTGGTTACAGACATGTAAATCGTGATTCTGGAGGCTTCAAAACAGGACTTCACATTCTTATTTGGGACGTCATGGCCGGTTGCCACATATGTAAATATTATAAATAATAATAATAATAATAATAATAATAATAATAATAATAAATAATAATAATTCTGCCATTAGACCTCGTTTTCCAGCTGGAAACGGAAACTTTGTTGATTCACTGCTGCCTCAGTCAGTGAATTCCAATGTGTTATTTTGTGACTTCAGTGTTTGAAATCTTTAGTTCAGATTTACTTCAGTGACACAAACCAATGAGGCAGCAGTAGATCAACACCTTGTTTTCCCTGCAGGGTAAAAACAGTGATTTTCTGTGTGGAGTTTGGTGCAGGATAGTGAGTTCTTCTGCAAACTTCAGTTTCCTGTCAGTCACTTTGTTGATATGCACGTCTGCAAACATGTCAGTCAGTCAGTCATCATCTAACCGCTTTATCCTCCACCAGAGGGTCGCGGGGGGTGCTGTGCCAATCTCAGCTACATCGGGCGATAGGCGGGGTACACCCTGGACAGTTCGCCAGTCCATCGCAGGGCCACACACAGATAGAGACAAACATCCATTCACTCTCACACTCACTCCTACGGTCAATTTAGAGTGTCCAATTTACCTATTCCCCACATTGCATGTTTTTGGACTGTGGGAGGAAGCCGGAGTACCCGGAGAGAACCCACGCACACACGGGGAGAACATGCAAACTCCATGCAGAAAGGCCCTTGTTCCAACCGGGGCTCGAACCCGGGCCTTCTCGCTGCAAAGCGAGAGTGCTAACCACTACACTGCCATGTGGCCCTGTCTGCAAACATGTAAATAAGTCAAATCATACAGGTTCAGGATCATGAGCTAACATGTGGTTTGCAGAAATGAACAGTAACATCCTGGCAACTAGGTTGAAATCTCAATTATTTAGAATATTAGTAGTTTTTAAGTGTGTGTGTGTGTGTGTGTGTGTGTGTCATCGTATGAAGCAGCAGCTTGTACGTCCTCCCACACACACACACACACACACACACACACACACCCCTGTGTCTGTACAACAGCCTTGGAAAAACACTTTTCAGTGTGTTTACCAGATCTAATCACCGTTGCTCTGTTTGTCTGGGAGTGAAGGAGACTTCTCTGGATAATTTAACTCTTGAATGAGGAACACTGAGAGAATCCTAAGTCAGAGGACGGCTGGTGCAGTGTTTTCCTTGTTTTGAGGAATGATGAAATTAAAGGTAAAGGGTGAGAATTTCACTCGTAGACGCTTATGAGTGATGAGCTGTCGTGTCTTATCAGACAGGACAGTAGTTCCCACATGGGAGGCGAGTCCGGGTGTGCAGTGGGATTTTGTGACGACCACATTATTCTTGCATGACGTGACACTTCATAAACAAAACAGATTATCCAAAGATTTTAAACATAAACTGATTCTGACTCTTCAATGCATAAGTGTTGATACCTTTAATTACTATATATTTTTATTTTTTCATTTTAATGTGCTTATGCTTATTTATTTATTGATGTATTTATTTGGTTATTTATTCACTTTAGTATTGAATTGATCTTATTTCCTGTCTTGGTTGTATCCATCAAGGTGTGTGAATGTGGGTGGGAATTTTACTTTTTATAATTTTGCTCATTATAAGGGAATGTTTTATCTTTTTTTGTGATGTCATCAGTGGGCAGATTCCTACAAAAATCAAATGGGAACATACGGGGGCTATTCATCACAAAAAAATCAGATTGATCTGTAAAGAACTGCAGAGAGGAAGTATCTAACAGGAGGACAAACGTACAGATAAACCCACGCAGACGAAAACAACAAAAACATTGATGGAGATAATACGACATCAAAAGCTTTCACGTGAAGTGAAATCAGCTCCTCTTCATCAACAATTTACCGCATTCATTTTCCTTTTTGTCACACTTCCTCCGATCAAATCGTCCTCATGTATAATTCCTGCACATGTGTTTGAAAAGAGATGATCCGTTCCTCCTCGTGCTGATACCGGACTGCTCCTGTGTTTCCTGGATTAGCAGCTGTAAATCCACAGCTGCTTCATCCTGACTAGATTATACAGCGCCACTCTTCCATTATAGGCACTATACACAGCCGAGAGTGGGGGAAATCCCAGGCAACTGACGCATTCATGTGCCTCACAATCCAAAAGGGGGGAGAAACATGCTGTTTCGTTAATGCACATGTAGCGAAAGCATGACAGGCCTTAAAATAACATCTGAGGCAGACAAGGTGGTGCAGGAGCGCCACAAATAGATGTTTCCAAAGAATCACAACTTGTTGTGGTGACAAATTCTGTTCAAACAACAAGGCGTGTTGTCTTCATCATCTTCCTCGCAGGTGCCTCTGATCAGGATAACAGAACCTTATCACCTGCAAACCCCTGATACTGCCAAGCCGCTGTTGCACCAAACAATTAACATCTCCCTCCTCAGCGTCTTTCCTGGGGATCGCGGAGCCGTTAATAGACACTAAAATTCTCCACACTCAGGACTCTGTTTTGATTGTGACTCGGGAATTCTCGCCATGGCCCCAAACGGCACATAAGAGCCTCATTCTACGTATTCTTCCACCAGAAGAGGACAAAAGTAGTGATGTAAGGAGATTTCATTAGTGACACTGCAGCCGCTCCGTTTGAAGCCCTGGAGGATCCTTGGCAGCTGCTGCTGCACGCTCACACACACACACACACACACACACACACACACACACACACACACACACACACACACACCTCTTCCAGTCAAATAAGCACACGGTGTCTCACGGGCAGCAGCAGGCGCTTTCACAAGTCAGCTGTGTTTGAACAAGAAAACCACATTTACTTTCTTTTACTTCTTTCCTCTGTGTTGAATGTCGTGCTGCATGGTGCATAACAGAAAAGAAAAGACTGTTCAACGTGATTAAAGGGATAGTTTAGGCTTTTTTTGAAACGTGGTTGTAGTCAGTGGTGATGTCACCATCAGGTGCCTGAGACACGGAAACGCCACTAAAAATCACAGCTGCCGGAACCTTAACCGAGTCTCACGACACTGAAATCTGAACCTGCTCAAGTGTGTGATATCTAAAGAATGTGACGGTTTTATCTTTTTCTCGCCATTAGACCGTTTTTTCCAGCTGGAAACTGAAACTCGTGAAACCGCTCATTGAAAAGTCCATCGAGAAAATCACGGATTCGATCACACACACGTCGTTAATCCACTGCTGCAAATTCCAATGACTTCACAGAGTTTGAGATGCTTTGGTCAGATTTGCTTCAGCGACCTGATCTTACCTAATGAGGCAGAAGTAGATCAACACTTTTTCTCCCCTGCAGGGTAAACAATGAGGATTTTCTCTCCGGGGTTTGGTGCAGGCGAGTGAGTGCTTTGCAGTTTCCAGTTAGAAGAGGTTGTTTAATAGTGAGATGAAATGGAGAAATGTATTTTTTTCATATATCCTAGACTTTGTTGAGCGGTTATAAAAGCTGTTTTTCCTTGTTTCATGGCTGGCAGCTATGTTCTCAGTGATGGCAGTGCACACGCTGACATCGCTACCTCATCCAACCTCACTTCAACAAACCTGACCTATCAGTAGAAGGTAGGCAGCAAAATACCAGGCACAGAGTAGCTTTCTCTGGCTGACATTTATGAAAGAGCATTTTTGCAGAAGGGGACACTCAATCTTAGCCAGCTGTGATCACTCATTCCTGGACAAATGGAATCTTCTCTTCTCCCTCCTGGGCAGAGACACAGGTTTCTCAGGTTTTGGAGAAACAAACTGCAAACTGTTCTTCTACCAAGTGCAATAAACTCACTCAACTCGCACTACTTTACTGTCTCCATCCCAGTAGCATTTTAACATCTGATCTTTTAATTGGGTTTTAACTGTGTGATTATTGTCCCACGTCTTCTTTACGTGTAACTGTAATTTCTTATGATCGTGGTTGTTCCTGTCATCCACTGCAAACCACACTCCCTCCCTGGAGGGACAATAAAAGTCTGTGAACCTGTCGACAGAGCTGCTGCTCGCACCGGCAAACAAAATTAGACAAACACAAGATAGACCGTGTCCCGCTCCCATCTGCAGCTGTAAATGAGGTCCCAGAGGAGCGTGGATTCCACTGTGGGATGTTTCCCTGCAGTAGTGTTTGTGTTTTGGGCCAAAAACCAGACTAAGTTTACTAAATAAAAATGAAAGTTGTTATGACGCAAACTAGAGGGGAATGAATCGGGAGGACATCCGATCAAAACTAATCTTTTTGTGAGGTACGGAGGAAAGGAGGAAAAACAAACAAACCTGAATCTGCATTTGGAAGCGAATGGAATGAAATTGAAACTTTAGTTCAAACTAAAACAAACCACCGATGCTGCAAATTCTGGATTTGGAACAAATGTGATGTTTCCCTGTCTTTACTTTGATTGTAACACGTTAAAAACAATGTGGTAGACATTTATGTTAGATATGGGACCACACAAAAAATTGCAATATAGATTTTGTATGGGAGAAATGTAGTCGACTAGACTAGAACTAGAACATCTTAGACTAAATTATGACTCAAACTAAATGCCATTTTAGTCAAACTAAAACTAGAACTAAAAAGTAAACCAAAATTAGCTTCTAGCATCTACTGGAGGGTTGCTTGACAACCACAATAACTTGGCCTTACATTGCTTAACAAATGAATGTACCTAGTAATATAATAATAGTTAAAGTGATTTTTACAGTTTTCACTGACCAGCAGCACCGAGGATAAACATTAATATGAGGACAGAAGCAGTATGTGTTATTTCTCTTCACAGTGACAAGGTCAATGCCTTGAGGTGCCCGAGGGAGAAAAAGAAGGAAAATAAAGCCAAATATAGAGGATTGACAACATTAAAAAAAGAATCACAACTTCATTTTTCACTGTGGTGGTGGACGGTGGTCTAACTTCACCGCAGGAAAGATTTCAGACCTTGAGTAAAGTTCACAACAAGTTTGGGGAACTTGTCAAATTTCCTGACCTGCCCTCTAAAGACCTGATAAAGCCATGAGCAATAGTCTGATCTGTAGTGGACAGTCAGACCTGGACTGGAGGCAGCTGACTCTGGAAATGCAGAATTAAGTTTCAGTCTGGTTTTAAAATACGCCATAGCACAGAAACTGCTCTTTAAAGAGTTTTTCTTTTAATTACTGATGCTGGAAACCCTGCTGTGCTAGTGCTTTTAGATCTAACTGCTGCCTTTGACACTGTCGACCACAGTTTATCATCCCATGTTGAGCATGGGTAAATTGGGTAAATTTCTCTCCTGTGGGATTCCTCAAGGCTCTATGCTGGGCCCCATTCTCGTTGCACTGTACATGCTGTGCCTGGGATTTATCTTTGAAAAACACAGTATCTCCTTCCATTGTTTTGCAGACAATATCCAGATCTATTTGGCCATCAGAAGAAATAGCAAAGATCCTCTTCAGTCCCTAATAAATTGCAGAAATGACATCAAATCCTGGATGGGATTACATTTCCTGAATCTACATGGAAATAAGACTGAAATTGTTGGTTTTGGACGACGTGACTAAGTGGACACCTATTGTATGTCCACACTCTTGGCCCTCTAACTTCATTTGCCTGTTCTTCAGCCAAGAATCTTGGTGTAATCTTGAAACTAGAAAAACATATCACTTTATTTGAAAAAAGCTGTTTATTACCAGTTATGCCTCTTGGCTAAAATAAAACCCTACCTCCCCCACAGAGACTCTGAGTTATTCGTGACTTTGTTACGTCAAGATTGGATTACTGTAATTATTTATGTGTGGGTCTGAACCAGTCATCTCTGTGCAGCAGTCCAAACTCCTGCCAAAGCTACGAGATCCTCAGACCAGTTTCCGCGGGAGTGAAAAAATTGCCTTTTTTCCACATCTGGAGTCAAATAACATAATATGAGATGAGTGCACATAGCTGTCTGTCACAGGTGGGATTTGAACCCTGGACTGCGGTTTCAAAATGTAACTCCTTACAAACAGAGCTAATGGGGTAACATCATGTGACCAGGGGCGATATTTTTTGTTCAAGTCCCTCCCTGACCTTAATTAATACATTATAAAACCAAAGCTGCAGGTCACACAACATCTCATCGTGGGCCGTGATTGGCTCGTGGGCCGTAGTTTGGACACCCCTGGTCTAAGGGGGTTACTTAAAAATGTGCTTCTACAAACCACTGTGGTGTGTCTGTTGGGTGGCCGAGATGGGGGGGGGGGCCCAAACTCCAATCTCACCCAGGGCACCAGCATGCATAGAGCCGGCCCTTAAAGGGCCTGTTTATGTTAAACACCAGATTGAATTGAGCTCTTTAGTTCAATAAATAAGCTTCTTATTTTTTAATTGTCTCCTCAAATCCTAGAAGCAGCGCTATTGTCATAGCGACCAGGGTAACAGCGAGTGACCTTAAAGTGACTTGGGCTTAAGTCAGGAGGAGTGAGATTTGACAAATAACGGCCTTAAAAACATCTGTCAGATAAGTAACACAACCGCAGCGGTAATTTTAAAGCAGCAGGGGCTTTTTCTTTTCTTACACAGCCTGCTGAGGATCTCGGTTTTCTTTTTTTTCTTCAGCTGGAGGCTGCAAACTCTGCGTCTCACCTATTTCTGTCCTCGTAAAAGATTGGAGAAGACAGGTGGTGGAAAATGAGCCTACTTCTACTTCTATTCCAGTCACGCTCAGGTTGAACAAAGGGTGTCGCCTGACATGTCAACAGCACACACTTGCTGTCAACAGACTGCTGCGCTGAATAGTCAGTGTGTGATGTGACTCAGAAAGCAGGACGGTTTCTTCAGAGACGCAGGAGTGAAGGATAAATGTTGGCTAATTATCTGCAGCAGCCGTGCGGCGAGCTTACCTGCGAAGGCGGGCCTCAGGGTGAAGTCGTGGTCGTCGATGCGCAGGAGGTGGCTGGTCTTCACTTTGCGGGTCTTGGTTCCGTCGGCAACCTTTTTCGACAGCGGGCTGAAAACAAGCAGACGGACATTTTTACAGATGCACAGACAGTTTTTTTAAATCACGTCAGAGTTTGTCCGATCGTAACATCACCCGTAACAACCTGTACTCGTGATTTGACTGGTGCCAAAGGGACGTTCACAAACATCACCTGCAACCAGGCTGTCAATCACGCTGGTGCCGTGCTTTATCATCTACTTTCGTCTAAATGAGAACATAATATACAAAACTGACATCATGATCGATTGAAGAAGAGCTGAAACTAGTGATGGAGACGATTAACTGCTCAGTTTTTATTCAATATTGCCATTTACTGACATTATAAACACAAGTTTTCTTGTTCTTTTTGAAACTAGCAGTCGCCCCTATGGTCTATGGTTTGTCCTCAGAGGGAAAAACATTATATTTATAACAGAGTCCAAAAATGTCCCAGTCACCAGAGATTATCATTGTTATTAGAACGTTCCAGACAGAGTAGTCAACCAGAAAATTGGGTAATCTATCCGCAGCTCCAAATAGGGTTTACTAGAAGTGCATAAATGGAAACCCCGTTCCTCCATTCATCTACAGTATCTTAGTGAATAAATATACGGCAAATACATTACAAACGCAGGCTATGTGTTTCATTTGATGATAACCTTTCAGTACAACGTAAATCAAGTCAAGACACTTTTATTTACATAGACCAACATCACAAACACAGTCTGTACAGCAGCCTGTAATGCCCTTCATTTACACTGAGTACTTAGTTCTCAGTGTAAATAAGTTCTGTGGAGAACTCCACAGAAACTCTTGCACAGGGAAAAAATGGAAGAAATTAGAAAGTTATCTGAGAGAGAGAGAGACAGAGAGAGAGACAGATATCACCAATTCTGCTGCTACTCTGTAGCATCATGGGAGGATGTGACCAATGACAGGTCAGTTCACAGAGAGCAGATGCTACGATCGGCTGTTCTACTACACCTACACACCTATAGAAATATCGCTACTTCAACATTGCAAACAAGTGCCTATGCTGCAAAGAAAGCTTAAATAAATGTTTTAAAGAGATTTAGAAAATGAACATAATAAAACATGTGAATGCCTGCAGAGTGACTTCACCATTGTATATTTAGCTTGTCACATGTGTGGTACCATTTGTACCCTTTACGTTGGGCACCACTTTGTACTCTTGTGGTTTGTATCTAATACGTAACCCTGTTGTGTTAATGTTGTATCCTAATTTATGAACGCATTTTGTATAAATATCCATCATCTTCTACCACTTTATCCTCCACAGGAGGGTCACGGGGGGTGCTGTGCCAATGTCCGCTGACATAGGGCGGGGTCACACCCTGGACAGTTCACCAGTCCACATACACAGACAAACAACCATTTAAACATTCACCTACGGTCAATCTAGAGTGTCTAATTTACCTAATCCCCATATTGCATGTTTTTGGACAGGAGGAAGCCTGAGAAAATATACACACACACAAAAGGCCCAACTGGGGCTTGAACCTGGGTCTACACAATACACAGAAAGACACTTGGTGAAACCCAGATACCAAACAGGGACCTTCTTGTGGTGAAACAGCAATGCTAGCCCCTGCTGCGCCATGTGGCCAGCAAAGCATTCTGTTTCACCTCCACTTGTCTGATTTTTGTCCTGTTTTGAAAGTCACGGACAAGACATGGATGGACGTGTCTCACCTTGTCCCTTATATTATATTATATTATATTATAACAAGATTTATATTACCATGGTAGGCAACTGTCAGCATTAATATCTGGCTCGGCAGATTTATTAATAATGATTTGCTTATCTTCGTGAAAACATTGACGTCATGCTGAATTCAGTGGCTTTTATTCTGAGAAGTCAAAGAGCATATTTACTAGTAACAGTCTGAGGCAAATTCAATTCACTTTTCTTTCTTCTTCTTTTTCTAAACCAACTCATCTCTTAAATCTTTCATTTAGTACAAGATTGAATAGTTTAGATTTAAAGAGAAAAAAAGAAAACAGGTTTTACCTGATGAAGATATGATGTCTTGGCCTATAATGAAGCTTTGGGTATTTTATTGGATTGATAGTGTAGCATTATTTCAGCAGATTAGACAGTAGACAGTAAACAAATGTGTCTATTTATGGGACGGGATTGTGAAATCATGAGTATTTAAATAAACTCAACATTCAAATTAACTTCCAGAAAGTCTGACAGTCGCAGCTTTAATCAAGTAACCCTGTATCTTAAAGTGATTTAAGATACAGTTATCCTGACTTCTTCAACTCCAACTCTCCTCAAACACATTCATCGGAAGATGAAAAAGTTTCTGTGACCGACTGCGATGTTTCACTTTCCAGCCGCTCTGTAGAAAAGGCCCGAGTCTTTTCCTCACGCCGGCACTAAACCTTTCTGTGAAATGGATAGAAATCACAAAGGGAGGATTTGTTTGTGTATGAGGATGTTTTTCCTTCAAACACAGAGCTGGACTTTCCTGCACCAAACACACACACACACACACACAGCTCCTGCTGAGGAAAGGCACAACTGCTTTTACACAAACATGGTTTATACTTTCATTTCGACTTTGAAGACTTTAAATACACTATCAGTCAGTCAGCGGGGAAATGATGCAGCAGTTGGGGACTCGTTTTAGAGATGATTTAATGCCTCTTTTTCAAGACAGACAGAATGAATGAATGATTTATATGATATTTAGATGCATATCAGATTTTCTGATTTGCTTTTTCTGATATCCAGCCCAGGGATTTTGACCACTCTTATCGCAACGGAGTGATAAGAGTGAGTCTCATAGCAGCTCATCCCTGCTATTATTAGCAGGGTATTCATCCACATGTGGTTTCTGTGGCGACTATGTCAAGATGTGGCGAGTCCAAGAAAACCACAGTATGTGTGCGTTCGTTATAATTAAGGCACCTGACACCCAGTGCAACAGTGTGGCTCAATGATGTGTCTTTAATAATGGTGGTGGCACAGAGGAATAACACACACACACACACACACACACACACACACACACAGGTTTGCACAGCTATTCTTCTTAGGACTGTGCATTGACTACCATTCATTTGGACAGTCTAACCTTAACCAGTTAATAACCTTAACATAACCAAGCCTTAAACTTAATCAGTTCCTCCGAAATGAGGTTCTGCCTCAGTAGGACCAGGTTTTGGTCTTCATGAGCACTACTAGTCCTCCAGTATTTATGCCATCAAAAGAGGCAACAAATACACAACAACACACACACACACACACACACACACTGAAGTAGTCGTGATGTGGTGTCATTTTCTTCTTTTCAACCAATCTCAAATCAAATCAACGACAGATGTTCTCCTGCTCCTGTGTGTGTGTGTGTGTGTGTGTGTTCTTGATTTGTGAGGATCCAAAAAAAAAACCATGGTGAGTGAGGACATTCTGTCTGGTCCTCACATCTTTAAAGGGCTTTTTGTGGGTTAAGACCTGGTTTTACGGTGAGGTATTCAGTTATGGTGTATTCTGTCTGAGGCTCCGAAATAATGATTCTGTGTTGTTTTAACTGTTTTTTTTTTACTCAAAAATGCTTCCAGGTTTCATGTTTTAATGACTTTGATTTTTCTCTCCTTGAGTTTAATTATAGCTGATACTTGTTCTGCACATTCATGCAGCAACACTGGTGTGAAAACAGAAACAAGCCAATTTCTGCTCCGCAAGAACAATTAGTTGATTAATCAATTAACCAAAACCAGCAGCAACAACTTTTGATTGATGATCGATGTTTGCCACTAATAATAATAATAATAATAATAATAATAATAATAATAATAAGTAATAAGAAATCTAGAGACATGTTTTAATCATGCACTCAAAAAAACAGAAGGCAGGCTCCTGCTGGTGGATGTTTGATGCTCTTTGAAAACTGATGGATAAATATCCCCCCAAACAAAAGGCTTAAAAGAGAATATCCCTCCTCAAATCCCTCCACTTTTAAGTCTCTTTACCCTCAAATCCACTCTGATGAAGAATCTTCACTCAGCTGAAATCACAACCAACATTTTTTTTCTCCTCTAATCTGCCGCCGTCGCAGCAGAAAACAGAGAGGAGAGAGAGAGGGATGCGCGCTCTGGCTGCGTTTTTACGCACGGGTTGTTCCCGTGGAAGAAAAAGCGATACATGTCAAGTGTGATAAAACATTTCAGAGCAAATCTACCAGGATTAGTCGAGTAATCACAGTGTTCTTGCAAATGCAGAGCAGGTGAAATCCGCTGCAGCTGCATCAATAATTATTGTTATGCTGAAAAACAGAGAAAGTAGATCTCATCCATGTTGGAGATTATGTGGTGCTTTCATCACTTCTGGATCCCAGTGTTAACTCACATTAGGACAAATATCTAAAAAAAAAATGTCTCCACTTACTTGCCGAGCTTGTGGATCTCCGTCGGCGGCGTTGACCATCGCTTTTTCCGACTTTTGTGCCTCCTGCACTCGCCGACGAGGATGAGACACAGCAGCAGCAGCAGGAACCGGACGTAGCGCGCCATGGACACTTTAAAGTTCCCGCAGAGAGTGGGTGCGTGACGACGGTGCTGCTCCACGGACAGGAGGAGCTGTGATGACAGCAGGGACCATCTTCATCTGAGAGACTCACAGAGAGAGAGAGGGATGCGAGAGTGTGAGCGTGGGCGTGTGTGAGACTTTCAGTGTGTATCTGTGTGTGAACAAGTGGTTTGCTTTGCAGAGAGAGAGAGAGAGCGAGAGACAGAGAGAGAGACAGAGAGAGAAGCGCTCTGATTGGTTCTCAGACTCATGGCTCAGGAGCGCACAGCATCAGCACCACACACACACTATCATAGTTAGTCTGCGTGTAGATATGTGTGAGTAAGCATGGGCGTCATACATTACTTTAAAGGTGCAGTGTGTAACATTTAGCAACATTTATTGGTGAACTCCAAGTGTGTTGTAGAAACTCTGTAGCCTTAAATCAGCAGCAAAACAAAAGGTTTGTCCATTGTCTCCCACGTGATTCCACTCAGTCCATGTTACGTGTTGCAACACCTGTAACCAAGTGCTTTTGAAGCAAACATTAACCATTCAGCCACAGTGCAATACTGCGTGATAGTGTTTGCACTAGCCCTTTAAAGAGCCATTAGGATAATTGCAAAACCCATGATTTCATTTTAATTACTGGATAAATAAATGAGGATATCAGACATACCAACAAAAGACATATTATTAATGTATATTTACACGTTACGATGATTTTCACAGAAAAGCCGCTGCACACGTCATCTACCAACGCTGCAATACGACCTTAAAAGACAGCATAGGATCATTCTGGGACCATGAAAAACAACAACTCATACAATCAGGTGATTGCACCCTTAAAATAAATAAATAAATAAAATATAATTATTTAATCTTCAATTAGTGCCTAATGAAAATAATGTCACCCAAATGACACACACTGTGCGAACCTTTAAAGCTGTCATTACCAGAGACCAGGTCAGGGTCCACACATGGATGTCACACCGGGACAAGGACTTGGACCCAATTGCACGACTCGGGAGAGGAAGTGAAAAAAAAAAAACAACAACTTTGATTTTCAAAGGGCAACAAAAAAAAACTCCTAAGAGGGAAAAACTAACAAAAAAAATGACTAAAACTAACAAACAAAATCACTCATTCAAGGAAAGCTAAGAAATAAAAAACTCTTTTTCAAGGGAAAAACATCTAGAAAAAACAAGGACTTGACAAAGAAGCAAATAAAAGTACAAAAAACGTGACGACAACGGCACGGGAGTTACTCTGGTTCAGAAGACAAGACCAACTGGCAACAGACAAAGGCAGCCGCAGACCATAATATACACACAGTAATGGGGAACAGGTGGAAACAATCAGGGCGGGGCAGACAATCAGACTGGCAGGAAAACACAAGGGGAAGGAGCAAGTTACCTGAAACGAGAGGAGAGAGACATTTCAAAATAAAACAGGAACCACAAGACAACAACTAAACAGCGCCGGGAGCAATTTACTAGTCTGCAACTCCTGTCCCAGACGGAGCTTTTCGGAGATAAAAAGAGTAACACATGTGCAGTAAAAACGACAACAACATGAGACAGTAAAGCTCAAGGAGACTCCCTGGTTTGAGGAAGTCCACTGCAGCACACACACACACACTTGAAGAGCTTATTGAGACCAGTTCTTGACCTTTGAAGAGAAAGTTTTCCATCACTTTTATCTGAGCAGACTTCATTGACATCCTTTGATAGAGAAAGCTGATCTTTTACAGATGTTGTTGTTGTTGACAGGGCTGCTGGTGAGTCTTTGGATGAAAACCACAGAGACGCTCTGGTGCTGAATTACTGACACATTTGAAAATTCATTTTCCAGAGCAGAGATGAATGAGGCTTTCATAACTCACGAGGTTGTATTTTTTTTGCAGTGTATGACAATGATGCCAGCGAATTGGCTTTTTATCTCGAATTTCCAGAGCTTGATTGTATAATGAACCAAAATGTTTTATTGGAGAAGGAGCTGCTTGTGCCCAAACTGTCACACAGCATGAGATGTGGGAGAAGATCATGGCGTGCATGTATAGCAGGACTGCCTGGTGTGGTGTGTAGTTTCAGTTGTTGTTTTTCAAATCTTCGTTATGTGGTGATTATACTTGAGTCGAGGATCTAGTGTAATTTTCCCTGATATTTGAATCCTGTCACTGTGCTCATGTCTTGATTATGTAATGTTAATTTCTATTTAAGGTCCAGCAGTAGATGCTTTTCCATATCAACCATACACGTGGACAGGACGGCAGCAGCCTGCACACAGCTGTGTATATGATTGCATCATCTGCATAGAGTTGACATGTTGTGGCTGGGCAGGTTAACGGCGGAAAAGCAGAGGACCAAGAATAGACCCTTGTGGAATGCCCATATAGAGAAGGATGTGTCCTGGCCAACTTTGACTCACTGTTCTCGATTCTGGAGCTAAGATGTGAAGCATTTCATTGCCTCAGATGAGAAGTTAACAGATGACAACGTGGACAAAAGCAAACTATGTTTGACAGGTTAAGAAAAACAGCTCCCACCAGATTACTTTCATATTTTCAGTGAGGCAACACTTTGTCTAAGACTGGCCTGTAGCTGGTCCATCAGTTGTGTAGCTACAACTTTTTCAAGAAGACAGGTGAAAATAGAGATATGGGACGATAGTTACTTACATCGTCCTGACGTCAAACTGGATAGATGGATATCATCAGGCAGTAAAACGGTCGCAAATGTTATATGATGCACTTGTCATGATTTAGATAGATAGATAGATAGATAGATAGATCCGTATGCAGTCTTTACTGGCATCTAGTGGTCAGTTTGCAGATTGCAACAATCAACTGAGGTCTCCCTTAAAGCTGCAGTATAGCAGGATCTCAAGAACATTTCAAGATTTTCAGTCAAAGTTTGTCAAAATACAAACAAAGACAACATATAAACGAACACATATTCTTCTGGTTTTTCCTGCTGACAATACACTGTCAATCACAGTGGCGTCCTCTCACGTGTGTCCTATCTATTGTCCTCTCAATGGGGAGCATCATTCACAAAGTTGGCATCATGTGCTATTGAAGAAACACTGTAAATTGTGACTGAGACCATTAACTCCTGTGGAAAAGGTTAATTGGCGTGATGAATCACGTAAAGAGTCAGCTCATTTTTCCACAGACTTCCATTTACGCTGACACTCAAACCGACCGAGGCGCTCCCTGGTGGCTAACTGCTAATTACAGTTTCCTAAGTTTCACTTTTCAAACCTTCATTCGTTTCTTTTACACGGTCAAGGTACGTAACAAATGACCCGAGGCAATCTCTCCATCTCTGAAACACTCGCTTGCGGCGATTGATTGTTTTGTTCGACTGCCTTTAGAGTCTTTTCCTTTTTTCTAGCATGCACTGCGGTGGAGACTGCTGGTGCTGGTGCTGGAGTAGCCATCATTCCTCTGACGGGATGTGAATGCAGAGTAGATGTAGTAGATGTAGTGGAACAGCCAACAGAGAGACATCCTGCCCTCTCTGTCTGTCTCTCTCTCTCTAAAGCGCACTGTGATCGCCTCCTGTGACGGGTGAGACTTTTGCAAAGAGTGTAAACAGAGTCCAACGTGTCGTTTTCACTTAAATCACTTGTCATTTTTATTTAAATCCCTTAAATTCCATTATGCAACAGAAAAGTTGTTGAGGAATTACCGATCATTAATGTCAAAAGAATCCCGCCTGCAGTATCTTTAATCCACACAAGCATAAGCAGACGTGAGGATGAAGCGTCTGCTTCAACCATTTACACACGAGGAATTATTATTATTATTATTATCATTATTATTATTATTAATAATAATAATAATAATAATAATAATAACCATAAATAACTGCCTCACAAACATCAGAACACATATTATATTCTCTGTGTGTGAATAAGCCCACTGTTCCTGGTCAGTGTAGCGTTACACTCATATGCATCAGTGACACATTGCATTTTAGTATCGCTGTAGTCGCGGGTGAACTCAGTCGAGTCTGCCAGCGATTTCATTTCACTCCGCAGACACGTCAGGCAAAGGACGGCACACACTTTGGCCAACTTCACAATCTCCTAACCAATCACGAAGGCGATGGCGACAGAGAAGTGGCGTCTAACAGCTTTCGTATGTGTCCAACATGGCGTCCATCGAAGAGCAGCAGTCTTTCGGTTTGGCTGTTGCTTCCATTTCGAGCGACTCGAAGGCGTTAGACGCCACGACTCCTGGGAAAATGCAACAAGCAACAAAGCAACGTTTTCATTGCTCTGCACACGTCATCCTGATCTCTGGTCTCATTGGTTGTAAGTCTATCCAATTGTGCACAGAGGGCATTTTCATCAGCGCATCCACCGGCCACGCCTTTTGCGAGTGGGAGGTGACGACAACCTTTCCAGACTTTCTTGCCAGGAAATTGCCCTCATTTGTGATTCCTTGTTTCCTTGTTTCCTTTGCACACTGAGTTGTACATGGATGTTGGTACCAGCAGACGTCCTCTTCATTGTCTCTTGACCAAAAAAGAGTGCCACAGGGATCAGGTACAGGCCCTCTGCTGGACCAGGATTGGAACTGGTGACCTTCTTGCTGTCACTACCCTGCACTGAAGCCTCACTGGAGCCAAATTATATTTGTGAAAATGCCAAATTTGGGCCCATTAGAAAAGCTTAAGAAAGGAACAGCTACACTTCATTCTCATCAACTAAACATTGGAAACACGTTCCTCTGTGGAGACAAACAGCTCATCCTTATCTCAGCTCACCAATAGAACTTATTATCTGGTCATTTGACGGCCCATGGCCAAATTGGGGGGTTGAGCTTGAGAACCAGAGAGAGTGGCCTCAGCACCACAGCTCTCTGGGCATAGATAAGTGCTGCTCACTGCTCCTGTGCCTGGTGTGTGTGTGTGTGTGTAATATCAGGACATCACGTCACCTTCCTGCCTATATTCCTCCGCCCCTCCCTTTCTCCCCACTCCACTGCCATTCTTGTACACAGCCTTGTCACCTCCCGCATCGACTACTGCAACTCCCTTCTCTTTGGTCTACCTCACAAATACCTCCATAAACTCCAACTGGTTCAGAACTCTGCAGCTCGGATCATCACCAGAACCCCCTCCATCCACCACATCACCCCTGTTCTGCAGCAACTCCACTGGCTCCCGGTCAAACTCCGCATCGACTTCAAAATCCTCCTGTTTACGTTCAAGGCCATCCACAACCTTTCCCCTCCTTATCTGTCCGAACTCCTCCACATAGCCACCCCTTCCCGTTCCCTCAGATCTGCCTCCTCTGTCCACCTCTCTGTCCCTCCCGCCTGCCTCGTCGCCATGGGGAGCAGGGCTTTCAGCCGCTCTGCCCCCCAACTCTGGAACGCACTCCCACCGGACCTCAGGAACTTGGACTCTCTCACACTCTTCAAAACAAGACTAAAAACTCACCTATTCCGAACTGCCTACCCCACTTAACTATCTACATCGTCGTTTCTTATTTTTACTTTTATATATATATATTTTTATTTAATTTTATTTATTTAATTTTTTTTTTTTCTCGCTTAGTGTTTTTATTTATGTATTGTACGGTGTCCTTGAGTGCCCAGAGAGGCGCCTCCAAATAAAATGTATTATTATTATTATTATTATTATTATTATAATTCAGCCTGAATCTTGGACACTGGGTGTTTGTGAGTGTTTAATATCAGCCACATACGATTGTGTGTTGAAAAAGCTTCAGGCCTCAGTTTTTATCATAAATGTACTCACATTGAGGTGAAGGACAATTCCTGCACCTGTTTGTCACAACCGCCCATTTTCATCAAGAGAAGAAAATCTCAAGATCATGAAAAATACACAAGCCTGTGGCTTGTGGGTGGTAACTCATGTGTTTCACGACTTTGGTCTGTGGAAAACTCTCTTTATTGGGATCATTTATTTTGTTATAGGGTTCACTTTTCACAGTGAAACGTCCAAGGACAAATTAGATTTTTTTTTCTTTTCTTTGCAAGTCTGATCTTTTTGACTTTTAATTGCTCTGCTATGACGCTGCTCACACTCTGAAGAACGTTGTGATCCCAGCACTTGAATAAGTGTTTATAATCTCAAAAGATTAGAAGATATGAAGTCAAAATGAGGTTTTGTAAACAGTTATCCAGCCAGTGAAGGAGTGAGAGGAGATTTACGTCTTTGAAACAAAAACGAATAAAAGAGCTTAGAGCATTAATGCATTTCCCTGCTGGTTATGTTTTATTCCACGGTTACTGACAGACTTTACATCACACCTCAAACTTGGATATTAGTTAATGACAATAATGTAGAGAAAGTGTTTCTCCAGCTTCAGAGTTTACAGTCGGTTTGAACCAAAGCTTATTTTATACTTGAATACATTTCAATTTGAATGATCCCAGAGCTGTTGTCAGGTATTTAAAATGTAATTTATTCAAAGCAATTGATAACAACCTTGGTCCTTGGGTTATATACTTAGTACCTTCTATGTGATCATGGTAAAAAACATCAAAGTCAGTTTGATTCAGTGCAAATGAACACTCTTGATATCTGGTTACAAACAAACCCTTCTTACTGAAACCATGTGGGACCTGCCTAATTTACCCACTTAGTACCCACTTAGTACCCAGGCAGCCTGGAAAGGGTACTAATGGCGTGTTTCTCGTTGTGTGTGCACTAGCATAGTACCTGGTACCACATACTTTATTTAGTACCTGCTCTGGCGAGGTGACATTATGTGAGACGTCACCAGACTGTCGGCCAAGAGACGGACGAGACGTGCGACACAAGAATCCCGATCTGTAGATCAGTTAAAAAGACTTAACAATCCTAAAAAAACTCCAACAACTACCAGGGAAATGTGATCGTGATGTCACCACAGATCTGCCCATGTTCCTGTTGTCTATACACCGGATGTTTAATCGCTAATGTTACCTTAAAACGTCCAAGTTTCCACTCAATGACAACTGACCATAAGTTAGACTTAGACTTAGACTTAGTTAAGGAAGAAGTTGGAAGTGATGCATCTTGCATATAGTTTTGGGATAGACTGATTTTAATGACCATTCTGTTGACCAAACAACTAATCAATCAAACATATATATATAGAGAGAGAGAGAGAAAGAGAGAGAGAGAGATATCTCCGCTCTACTGTAGCCACTCCCCCTCTCACTCACACGGCACTGTGAGGGAGACAAGGTGTCTCTCTCTCCGCCCCCGAACCAGCAGGTTCAGAGGAAGCTTCTTTCCTGCATCTGTCAACCTGCTCAACTCCAGCTGTGCATCCCGGTGACGACCAAGCAACTGTTATGCCACCATGTAGTTTTCCATATTTACTGTTTGCCATTATGTCAGTATCAGTATTTGCTTTCTACCAAACACAAATAAAAATGTGAGAGAACTTTTGCTGTGTAATAGTAACAATGAGCACTCAAACACACCAACAATGACTAAAAACAAGAAGACCTCACCAGGTTCATCAGCAATGAAGCTAATTGTGACATTATGAGACGAAGCCTGACAGTGTTGTCACGCTGTGAAAGTTAGAAAAGACAAAATGTCAAGAGAGATAAAAATATCTTCATCTGCCGCACAGAACGTCCCAAAGTAACACACAGAATTTTACTATACTAACTTTTTTTCTTTCTTTTCTTTTCACGGTGGGATGCGGCGGCAGACAAGCCAGCAAACACCGTCTTTGATTCAAGTCATTTATTATCTGTTTGTAAAGCAGAGGAGGAGGAGGCAGAGATGAAGAGAATATGAACAAGTAATTATTCACAGAGAATCTCTGCAGCTGCTGCATCAAACACGGACACATACGTACGCGCTAGATGTTGCTCAAATAAGACGGGAGCGACTAGATAACGTGATAAAAGTGTTTCCCCTCCACAGGTCGCTTGATTTATTGTCACCACCTCCGGCTACTCGTGCTCTGCCAGGCTACTGTACCTGTTCAACACACAGTAAAACTCATTACGGTGATAAAAACCAAGCTCAAAGTTTATGAAAGAGGATAAATGTAACACAGTGTTTGGGTCTATTTATACAAGCGGGGCGAGAGAGAGGGAAAAAAAGTGTTTACATGCAGCTTCGGAGGAGCCTGTGAAATGAGATTAATGCACATGAAACAGCATGAGAGAGA
>NC_058037.1:2171283-2273783 GCF_019176455.1 Solea senegalensis
ACTTTTCACACAAAAAATTCTGAGAGTTTAAAACACTAGAGTGCTTTTATTTTGAAATGGGTACAGAACGTGTTGCGGTTGTGACATATTTGGAAGATAAAGACATATTGAGATAATTTCACGGTCGACTAAACTGTCAACGGAGCACAGCACAGCTCTCTGAGGAAAATAAGATGAGTGCTTATTTTTGGGTGTGTGGGGGGGGTTTCACTCACAGGCAGTGTGGCTGCTCTAATCTGATAACACGGGTGCCTCAGTGAAAAGATAATCTGACACACATCCAGGGTGGCCCAGGTCTGACAGTACTGTGTGTTACTCACAGCTGCTTTCTTCTGATCAGAGTGACACTGACCGTGTGTCGTCACGTCGGCACACAGATCAGCAGACGTCATCAGCGACCGCCGCCTTTCGTTCACTGTCCGACAAAAGGACCGGGAAGCTTTTGTCGCTCTGTCCTTGAAATGCACAGCGCCGTGAAACCACCTGCGACGTGACCTTTTAACACGGTGAGACACAGCACGGGAGGATTAGTATATGTATCATAACAGCGAGGACCAAATGAACCAAAATAGCAAGAGTTGCGGCTCGACTTAAACCCTAAAACACCTTTTTTCCAGGTGAAAAGCAGTGGATATGGAGATCTAGTCATTTTCTTTGTTGATCCTGGTCCAAATGTGAAAGTGTTTCAATTATATATACAGTATATGTGTGTATCTAATGTCTCTCATGCCAAACAAACATCTTCTCCTGGCCAACGTGTTATAATAAAAAGCAGCTCCTGCTCATTCAAAGTCAAGGAAAGAAAATCTGTCGACATCAAACGACCTTTCAGCCGCTAACTTTACGGGAAAGAACGCTATCACACTCAAAACATCTATGAATGACGGCTAAAGGCACACGTGGCCACATGTCGCCTCCCCTTCCCTACATCATTGTTCTCTTCTTCTTTGGTAGGAATGCATCCAGACTTGTACCGCCACCCAATGGTGAAGTGGGACACTACAGGACCCTGGCACGTGAGTATACCAGGGTAAAGCGCAGTATTACCACAGGTTTAACCCCGTCACTCACGGCTCACTGCCCACTTCTTGTTTTTTTTTTTGTTTTTTTTATCCAGGCATTGGGCGGAGTTAGCCTCAGATCAGGGGATTTATGTTCCATTTACATCGGAACTTGGAAGTTGTAACCGGGAGTGACGTCACCCAACACGTCTACGGTTAAAAGTGAAACAGAACTATGTGTACGACTGATTTACTCAATTAAATGTTTCTGCCTCTGCTACACTAGGTGGCGCTATGCCTCCTTTCAGCTTCTTAGTTTTAGGCATTTTCTGGTTCACCTATGACGTCACAGACAAAAACAGTTATTACTTTAAGTCTTTAAGCTGAGACAGCAGAAATTCAGTCTCCTTGTCAGTCCAAAAATAAACGGTCGGGATGTTTTTCTCGCGGTCGTCTTCTGGTGCGGACCGTCGTTTATTTCCGGGTCAGAACCTGGAGTCGGGCTCTGTGTAGTGCCGTCCACCAGCATTCCACACATGCAGTAGTAATTTGACGTGGTGTGTTAGTGCGACTACAAATGTTTGATTTAGTACAGTTTTAAGTCAGGCTGACGTTTAAAAGTCCGGTTTAAGTCGTACCGACACGCAGAACAATTCAAATGTTCCGTTCCGTCTGTGTACCTAAAAGAAAGTAAGCGCATATAAAGAAGATCCCATTTAAGAACATGATCAAATACTCACCCCACCCTCCGTACGTCCTTGTTGTTGGCATATTATATTACAATTTTAATTAAATACAGGGAATAAGTGGCAGCCTCAGGAAAGACACAATTACACAGACGGGGACATTGCTGAGCTGATGACTAACAACAAAGCCTCCCGTTCTTAAAAAAAAGAAAGAAAATGCACGACACTCTGGAGAGTAAAATTCACATTGATTAAAAGACACCCTCGAGGTGTTGGTGGTGAGTAGGACCCCCTGTCAGCCACTGCCTCAGCTCTGCTTCCACTTCAGCTGGTCGGAGTTCACTTGGGATGAGGGTCAGGAGAGGCTGATCAGGGAGTGAGGAGGAGGAGGAGGGGGAGGAGGAGGTGGGCTGGCCTAGTGTGTGCGTGTGTGTGTGTGTGTGTGTGTGTGGTCACAGGTCATAGTCAAACTTGTACTCTTGAGCCAGGTAGATCCTGCGGAAGATGAGAGCGGCTAGTGCCAAGGTGAGCACGACGATGAGGACGGCTGAGCCCGCGTGGCTTCCCTCCTGAGGCTGACGAGGGGCAGCGGCGAAGGTCGGCCTGCTGGCTGCATCTCTGATCTCTCTCTGTCCCTGATGGTTGTGCTGCTGGCTGCGTCGCTGTCGCGGACTGAGAGGGCGTCCGGTGCCGGGGGCAGCGTTGGGCTGTGATTCTTCTATTCGAGCGGATGGAGACGCTTCCGGCTGTGGAGGAGGAGGAGGAGGAGGAGGAGGAGGAGGAGGAGGAGGGAAGGATGGTGGTGGTGGAATAGAGAGTTATTATTAGTGAGACAAAACCAGGCTGTGGAGGTGAAATGAACCGACTAATCAGCTGCACTTCAGTGGATTCAGCTCCACTGTGGAACAATTACTACTGATTTTTCCCCCCACAATATTCTGTTTATTCAATTCTAAAATGAAAAAAGGTTAAAAAAAACAAAACAACATTGTTGTTAATGAAATAGTGAACACATGAAAGTTGTCTTTTAACTTGAAGGTTTTGGGTTTGATTCCCGGCTCTGCTCGCCGACATGCTGATGTGTCCTTGGGCAAGACACTTAACCCCAAGTGTCTGCAGCGTGTGAATGTGTGAGTGAATGAAATGTGAATGGCAGACGATTTACCATTTAAATACAAAATATAAAACAAAAACAAGACAAAGACATACAATTATAATCACAGAAAATACAGTATATCTAATTATGTAATGAAATAAAAATGAACATGGTGTGTATACACAGAAAATGGTGTAAAATGTTGATGTTTTATTTTCTTTTGAATTATCATTTTAATGTTGTTTGCTAATATAATATAATTTCTTTTCATTTAATCAATTCTGTGTAGCACACCTCGTTAAAGCTGCTGTTTTATTTCTGTTTTAAGTGCTCTATAAATAAAGCTGGATTGGAGTTAATATCGACTGATTAATAGGGAATTAACTAATTAACTAACTGATAATTTGTTGCAGCACTAATTTCAATGTCACAAACACGACGGGCATATAAATGTTTAACGAGAAAGCTCCCATTATGTTCGAATTGTCATCATTTATATCTTTTAATCATTATTTAACACAGTACAGCTTTTGTTAATCACAGGTGATGCATCTGTGTTATGGCAGATTCAATTCATATCTTTAACTTCTTCTTTTTGCATTAGATTATAGAGTAGTTTTGACACAGGGAATTTTAAACTGAAGCACTGAATGAAAAAAAAGCACATATTATATATATTAATATTTTCCCCAAATGGTTCAACCTCACACAGCGCTACATCTCGATGATCACTTAATTTAAATTGTGCTTAAAAGTTAATACTGAATTATTGATCAATAATGTCAAATATATATCTAGCCTAACCCAGTTCACTTTTAAGATATTACAGAGTTATTCAGAGTGTCTCTGGTGCTTCCTTCTTTTAATGACTGTCCTCTCTGGATAACACAATCTATCGGGTGAAAAACTGATGCATGATCCCTAATAAGGGTTAACAGTAATAGTCTATTTATTCATTTTCTTTTTTTAAATCAAAATGTCTCTCCTTGATATGATTAGCTGAAATTGTACATTGTGTATCTAGAATAAAAAACTGTTGGTTCACTGGAATTGGAAAGTGTGGAAATGTCTTTCTTTTGATACAATAGTGCACCAGGAGGAGCACTATTGTTTAGACTCCTCTGCTTTTTGAAGCAGGGGAAGAAGTTGTCTTTGGCAAGCGGAAAACCAACAGGGGCTTCTGCGGTGACAGAGCGGATAACAATCCGTTCTAAACGTGTCTCAGGCGATATCCGACTGCAATCCGATCACAGAAAGCACATTTTAATGCCTCTTCGTGACCTTTTCTGGCATAAACACTGACCTTGTCAGGACCAGTAGTCCTCATGGAGAGGCCCAATGAGGCACAACTTCATTTCTGAGGAACTGGTTATAGGTTCAAGTCGGTTAGGTTAAGATTAGGGTTAGGCATGAACTGGTTAAGGTAAGCAATGACGGATAGCTTTAGAATAGCTGTGTGAACCTGTGTGTGTGTGTGTGTTCTTGCATGTGTATCTTTAACATTAAAAATACAAACATGGATCAACCACAGGAAGTGAGGGCATTTTGTCTGGTCCTCACAAATTTAAAGGGCTTTTTGTGGTTTTAGGGTTAACATGAGGTTTAGGCATTTAGTTGTGATGGTTAAAGTTAGGGCTAAGAAATGCATTATGTCTATGAGTGTGTGTGTGATGACAATAAGTGATTTTGGTCATTTTTCCACCTCATGGTCTCCGCTAGACTCGGTACGATTAGGGGCTCTGTTCAATTGGGGGTTGCAACATTCAGCCGGTCTGAGTTTGCTGTCACACTTTTGTACTTTAGAGAAACAAACTGAACCTTTTGAATAACGTGTTCCCCTCCTCGCCTCCCCCAATGACATTTCCCCCGGCTATCGTTCTACACGTGCGTATGTTTTGGTTGCGTTTACCCACAATGCCTTCTGTTATAGTCCGCTTCCTGCATTTTGTTCACTTGAAGCGAAATGAGACCAAAGAAAGAAACTAGGATTGGATTTAGAAGGACTGGAGTGCACGCAGCCTTTGTTGTGTTCTAATAAAGACCTTAGTTCCATTTACAATCACACGATGATTACAGGATACAGTAGATTTATGTATCTGCCACTTCCTCTGACATTATCACTGGCTCTATGTCAGGATTGTTCTTTTTTTATTTCTCTTTGTGGCCCATATTTGAAATCCCTCCATCAGTGGTTCCTGGGAGGAGGACAGACTGACAGAGAGAAAGGAAATTTCTCACTCTTTCTTTTTTCTTTTTTTTGCCTTAGTGCCACAGATCAATCATGTTTCCAAGCTTGGGATTTGCCCTGTTCTTTTTAAGCTTTTTAACATTAAAACACAGTGGCTCATCTCCAGCGGCTGTGGTGAAGCAGCCGTACTACAAAGACTTTTTTTTGGGTTAAAGGATCTTAAATGTGAAAATCCTCTAGTCGTCCTTATAGATATTTAAGGGTTTTGAACTTAAACAGGAGGTTTGAGAGCATCATTGTGGACTTGAGGAAACTGTTTTTTTTTACTATTATCCGATATTTTATTTAATGGTGGAGCAAAATGGCACAACTGATTAAATGAGATATAAATCAACAGATTATTAACTAATAGAAATCACCATTAGCTGTAGCCTCACTCTGCTCTCTCACACAAATACAAGTTCAGTGTGAGCCATGCAGGCTGTTTTCCCTTTTATCGTCTTTCTTCAAAATTAATGATGCATAATTTACTAACTTTCTGGAAGAACACAATGACACAGGGCTCCATTGTCACCATAAATAACTTCCTATTAGAAGTTACAATGCTCATGTTCATTTTAAATAACCAGTGCTGACAGACTGAGTCGGTGAGGACGACGACCATCCAGTGAAACATGTTCATGTCCAGATGCTTTTACATGAAAAAGCATTAATTTCACCCGAATATAGTGGGTGGAGTGAGGCTTAGAATCCATACAGACTCTCCTTCATATCCTTTAAAATGGTATGGTAGTGCAATTAAAATTTTATTCTAAAAGGTTATAAAAAGGTTGGAATTTCCCATAATTTGATAAATATTTGACCTGAAAGTCATCCAAATTGGTGCCAAAGCACGTTTCAAAAGGGCATTAAAAAAAGCCACTGTTAAAAAAGTTAATTCCCTTCCCATATAATGGTTCACAGTCATTACTCGTCCCCACCTCCCTGTATCCCAGAGCAGTGAGAGATACCACAGACTGGCCTGACTCATTCCAAAAAAGGCTTTTCCCTTTGACGTCAGTGACAGATGGCGAGTCTTATTTTTGATGTGGCCCCACTCCGTTTATCCAAAGTGAAAAACACTAATCTAAGTTCACCCTCTGCTCCTGCTCCTTCACACAGCTGCTATGCTTCTGTGGGCAGCAGCTCGAGTCAAAATCAATCCTCTCCTTTCCAATACCATCTGAGGTGGAGCTGGAGAAACACCAGGCTTCAAGCTCCCAAATCATATTCACAGTGATTCTAAGAGAGAGAGCGCTGATGTGTCACTGGGTGCTTGATTTCACGCACACTCACCCAGTGCATATTAAACACAATTCATTTGTTACCACACACATTCTAAATGAGTTTGGAGCTCAGTGAGATGTAAGAAAAAGATGAATTGTTCCACCAAAATCAACAGAAACTATTAATGTAAAAGAAACTGACTTTAAATAAACAGCACCACATTAATCCTTTGGATTTTTTTTCCTGTAACTCTGGCCTCTCTCTCTGGTTTAAGAAGGAAAACACTGAGAGCTGAAGACAGGTTGTTTTTTTTAACTATGCTGCATCAGATTAGTGAACTATGCTATGTTCTATTAACATCGGAAGTGGGAGTGAAGTCACCTCCAAGTTGACCATGTTCCAGTTGAGAAGTCTGAAAAAGCCGTGACATTGTTTTCTATGCGACACAAACACACTGGATCCTCTCGTCAGCCACCAAACTGAATATCTGAATATCTGCACCTCGTCTCGCTGTAAGTGAGAGTGTGCTGACCTCGCGCTCACGACTCGCGATGACACTCTCTGACCAATCAGTGGCCAGCAGTCTGTTGACGTCACATTAGTATCGGCTCAGCTCGCTTAGAACCTCGCCAGAGCGGGTACCCAAAAAAAATATAGGTACCAGGTAGTATCCCAAATGGAAAAACTGCCCGTCTCCGACTGTTTTGGCATCCTGGGGCACAACATCTATCCACCATCTTCACTTGTCTGACATATTGCCTGATTTATGTGTTGTCCAGTATATATAAGTCTATGGAGGTAAACAATGTCATTACTTGCCAGCGGCTGCTACCATGGTTGTGTGACGTCAGCGTCCGGTGCTCTATATCAGTCGATAACAACATGGTGTTTTGCCTACACAGATAAAAATGAAACTGTCGTATGTGTAAAGCTGATTTGCTGCGCTATGAACAGTAAAAGTAGCTGTGTTTGTATGGTTCCTGTTGTGGGACTATAAATATATATGCATATATATATGTATATATATATATATATATATATATATATATATATATATATATATATATATATATATATATATATATATATATATATATATACATATATATATATAGATATACATATATGTATATCTATATATATATATATAGATATACATATATGTATATCTATATATACACATACATATATACATACTTATCACTCACTGATCAAAATCACTGACAATAAGTTAATGATGGTGAATTATAATTAACATGACAGTTGTGAATGGAGAAAAACATTAATATTTCAAAATCCTGTGTAGCTCACCAGCATACAGTCCTTAAGACAGAGATTTCTTCCTGTTAAGAGGGAGTTTATTCTCTCCACTGATGCCTAGTGCTTGCTCATTGTGTGAACTGTTGGGGTTCTCTGCTCTCTTTGATGTTGTCTATGTACAGTGCCTTGAGATAATGTATGTTATGATTTGGTACTATACAAATAAAATTGAATTGAAAATTGAATTGAATTAAGTGTGTGTTTTATTTGCCACAATTGGGACATATTATGATCTTATTAAAGTGTATTATTTTTCATAAATAAATATGCTTCATATCGACAATATTTCTGAACTGCGCAGCTGCAGACAGAAAGCAACACTCGTTAAAAAACAAAACACATTTTGAAACATATTTTTCAGTCCTTTAAATAATAAAATAAATCGTAATTATTTTAGTACAGATAATTGTATAATATTTATATCGTTTCATGCCTAGTTCCAGTTAAAGGAACACTCCACTGAACTCGGAAATTCCAACTTTGTACTACAACAGGAACCTATCATTAGTGAAGACAAACGGAGAAAGGCTGCAGAACACAGAGATTCTCAAACTTTTCTTCTGCCTGTTTCCCTGACCTTTAAACTAGTCGCTTTTCTATTCTCAGGTAATAGCACTGAAGAAGCTACAAACAACAACAAAAAAAGGCCAAACTGAATTTTGTTGACATCACATTATCTTGGACATTGGCGACTTGGTTTTATGCACGTTGTTTGTTTGTTTGTTTGTTCTTAGCCTGGAAAAAAACTGATAAGCACTGTGTTTTACATTGTACAGACAGATATCCTTATACACTTGCAGCATGGCACATGACATACACAATATACTATCAAATTCATTTGTAATCTATAACCACATTACACGACTGGTATGACTGGTCTTTTGGCAGACAATGGCATACCTTCAGATGATATTAATTAGTATTTTATCATTAGTATTACATTACACTGCAACTGTAATACTACATTAGAGATCCCTTTAATATTTATGATTGTTTTAAGACATTGATGGCAAAGTTGCATCACTGTTTAATGGATTTTTACTTGGCTATGTGCATTAATGTGCATGTATACAACATAGTTAACCCTTAGTGCTCACACGGCACGGATACATATTTTTTCATCATCTCATGTGTTGTTGAGACAAAGTTGTGATTCATTTTATGGCGCATTTTTAGTAGCGATATATAGTAGCATTAATTGTGCAGAAGGCACAAAAATAGATTTATTACTGTTCATAAAAAAGTGAACTTTGAACTGTGACATATTTCCAAATTTCACTGATTCAGTCCGATTTTTAACATTTTGAGTAGTTTTTTCCTCAGGTGTGTTTATGGAGTTGGTGAAAGTGAAGAAAAGGATATAAGGGACTCAATACTGCACATTCTTCAAGCCTCTGTATATACTTCACTTTTCAACATATTAATGGAAAAAAGCAACTGAAATGCTCTGTGTAACTTATATGATATGATGACACTATTACAAATGTAAGATTGGATTTTTTTAGGCTGATTCCTTACATTTTATAGTGTACTTTGAGTTGTTACCAAGGTAACAGGGGGGCATGTCCACTTTAGCACAATGGAGTGCTGTATAATATGTACAGTAGCTGTATGACAGCAGGAGGAATGACTGAGATGCTTACTCCTGAAGAGTTAACACAATATAACCAAGAGTTACATAAAAAAAATATTTTTAACCAATTATATTGATTAATTACCAATCTTAAAAAAAGTATTTTTCAACTTGATTTCAACAGAATCATTAAAGAACTTAAATAAAATGGCTGGTTGAATGATATCAGTATATTATATCACAGGAGTGGTCTGCTCTGTCGGTGCTGGGTCAAGTATATACAGTTTATGTGATTAACGGTGTAACAACACTATTTAACACCAACCTGTTCAGCCTGAGGCCAGTCAACAGCTTCCTGTCCGGCAGACGAGGAGGCGTTTTCCTCTGTGAGTGTGGGAGGCTTGCTTTCAGCACCTCCACTCTCACTAGCCTGTCTGGATGAAGTGGACTCTGCCTGCAGTGAGCACAGTCATCATAACCATCACATTAAACTAGATTTATTCATTGAAAAACATCGGCGCATGATGTCTCTTTTGATCAAGGTCTCCCAATGTTAACTGCTTGTTACAAACGCCATCGACTCTCAGATAACAACTGGTAATCAAACAAGACGTGGCCACAGTGAGAGGCAAGAAAGCAGATACAAAATGAAACAGAGTTTAACAAACATTGAAACACGGAATTAATTAACAGTCATGTCATAATATATTTCAGGAATATTGAGATTCACTCATTAATGTTAAGTTAAGTTATCACTACCCATATACAGTATTTGCATCGGTATATGTGGCTATAAAGGCTGTTATTATGAGACATCTCACAGGATTAGTGCTGCAATGTGGATCTGTGAAACCTTGTGTAATTACCACTGCTTGTACCTTAAAGTTAATTTGCTGAGCCAGTTCTTTGGCCTTGTAGTCCTCTGCGCTGGGTTGGCTGTTGGGGGTCAGGTCCTGGAGGGCAGTGCGCATGGAGCAGCCACACGCCTCACAGCAGAAGTCCTGGGACCTGCAGGAGAACAGGCAGTACATGGTCATCCCTCTACATCTCTCCAGTTTCATTCCTTTTAATGGTGTACAACTACATTTGTAGTGTAGCTGGTTAGCTAACAATTTTGAATTCTTTTTTTTAGCTGTTTTCAGATACAAACTCCAGGCTAGGTGTATTTTTGTACAGCAGGGAATGTCCACAACATCCAAATGGTGGTGGGTCTCACATGGGCTCCCTACATTAGCTGGAAAAGTTGAGTTGGAAGCTGGCAGATGAATGTTCGGAGTGATTTTGGTGAATATCACATCACATCACAGCCCCTCAGGACTTCATGTCTGGATGTCAGTGCATACCTAGAAGCAGCTTTTGAGTGAATATTAGCTGCTCGGCTGCTCCATTTATACCACTTAAAATTTGATGTGTGGGCAATAATTTGCAGGTGTGGAACCAGATTCACAGCTCATTACTTACATGTGTAAAATGCTTTTAAATCCTGCAAAGAAGAAATAACCACCAAATAAGGTGGTGGGTTCGATTCCCGGCTCCACTAGTCTACATGCCAATGTATCCCTGGGCATGACACTTAATCCCACGTTGCTCCTGACGGCTGTGCTGGCAGCGTGTGAGTGGCTATGAAAGATGTGTAATAGAAATTGAGAATGGCAAAACTGTAGCGTAAAGCAGCTTTGAGTGGTCATCGAGACTAGAAAAGGGCTCAATTAAAATTGAACAAAGGTAAGCCCCGAGAGTGACTATAGGCCCAGAAATGAGGATTTTACTTCAATGAGCTATTGCAGGCTTTGTAGTAAAAATGTAACAGGGAATATAAGTCAACTATATTTGTCATTCAAAAGCTACGCATTGTGTTAGAGATTGCTAACGTCATGCAGAAGTGAACATAATGCATTCTACATGTATCACATGACACGTGTGACATAAAACAGTGAAACAAATGGAAAAGAGTTTTTCTTTTCCCGGACTTTCATGACTGTGGGAACCCTGAAATACAGACCACTTACAATTTACCATTACCCTTAATTAAGTGATCATTGTGCACCAAAAGTCCCTGCAGGAGTATCAGTACACATATATAATTACGGTGATGGAGTGGATGGGGCAGTCACACTCAATGGCGTGTTTTATACACAGACAGTGTGTGAAACAGTGAGGAACTGACAGTGAGAGAGTGTGCTGTGGTCTACAGGAACAAAGAAAAACAAACCAGACAAAGAGCACTAATTACATAATTGCACAAAGTTAGCCATCTGTGCAGAGGGAGATTCAGTGATTTATCTGCCAACAGGAAAAAAAACCTCAACCAACAGTAATGTGGCACCTCCATTATAAAGTTGTAACAACTGTAAGAGTGAACTGCCAATACTTTAAAAAGATCCGTGCATCAGTGTATCTTGACAAATGTGGCATTATTAGCATGCCTTGTCCTTCCAAAGTAATAACGCTAAAATGAGCCTCAACAAAGGCACAAATGTGGAATAACATATAAAATGCAGAACATTAAGGGGGTTTCTGTGGAGTTTCCTTATAAAAGCAAATTGTCCCTTGCAGCAGCTAATGGACTGATGTTAGTGCTGATGATTCCTGCTCTGAGGAACGCCACATCACGGCTGTACAGTTCCTCAGGCTATGAGTGCCATGGATAGATTTGGGCACATTATGGTATTAAATGATCCAAATCAACATCTTCTTCTGGAGCAAAATGGAAATTGGATTCTATTTGGATGAAGTGAAGATGTAGCTGGGAGGACGCTAAGCAAAATAAGCATCAAGGACTTAGCAATGCATGGTAAATGTTAGGGATGGGCACGAGTATTTGATTATTTGCTTGATTATAAAAGTGCTTAAGGGGAAATTTAGGAGATTTGTTAAATGCATATTGACACTGCTCCTTCAAGCCTGTATTACTTTAACTTGCACTCATGTGCTAGAGTTGAGAACAATCAAATAGCATTTTAGCTAGAAATGTCCATCCCTAGTAAATGTATAATATGAGATGTAGTCATTATGCTATTGTAACCTGGTTTTCATTAAAAGGTATTTCCAATTGCCAAAAAGGTAAAAAGTTAGGATGCTCTGTGTGAGTTTTCAGCCACTGCTGCAGAGTTTTTTCACTGAAATACCCAGGGGTTGCCAACAAATTTAAAATGCGAGTCATCGTACAGTAAGAAGGTACAACTTGATGAAAAAAATATATAAAAATCATTTGTTTTCGGTAACTTTTGAAACAGCAAATTCTTTCTTCCACAAAGTTGAGTAAAGTGGTTTCTTCATGAGTCCATAAACGCCTCCCGTTCTCACCACTTTTTCTTTACAGTGCAGTGAAATGCGGAGGCTGAAGTGACCTTCCAGTTGTGAATTCAGTGTCATTCATTATTCACTAAGTCCATTTCCATTGCACTTATTCGCATTTACCTTTTATCTATGCCTTTTATCGATATTTTTCATGCAATATTTCAATTAGAAGTTTCCATTCACTCTTTTATGCCCATATCAAAAAAGCACATAAAAACTGGCTGATGGAAACCCACCTTGTGACATCTTAAAAAACGCAGTCAGTGTCTTCTAAAAGTCGACACCATGCAGACTGACTCATAACGCATTGATCATTCCGAAATGTCTGTGTGCTGAAAATGCCAGAAATCTTAAGATTCAAACTGGGAGAACAGCATGTGTGACAGACAGGTGTAGCTCAAACTGTGAGCCTTTGTATGATTGTCTGAGTCAAAATTACGGTGATACAAAAATGTGTTGTTAGAGGAGGCAGTAGGATGCAGACAGACAGAGAGAGGCTGTAATAGAAGGCTTTTTGCCCAGCCTTTGAGAATGCCGTTCAGGACCATTGTGAATTGGATAATGATGGAGTTGCCTAATCTGCGCATTATTATGATTACTATGATCATTTCGGCCATGTTTCGAGCATGGTGATGGTCCCAATGGGGAACAAAAAAAAAGGGAAAATGTTGTACATTTGTGAAAGTTTACCACAACCATTTACATATGTGCAAATGTGCAAACTACTGACATACACTTGTGTGCAAAAGTCTCTGGGCTCCACCAGCCTTGTTGATTTTATGTCTGTCAAATTTTGTGATCATTGGCATTTGGAATGGAATGATGTGATTGAAAGTTGGTCTTATATATTAGCAAAGTGTCAATGAATTTAACTCAAAACGACATGTGTGCAATGCTCAAGCATATCCAGAATAAACCTGGTGTTACAGACATGAAACAGTAGGACAAACACACATTTTTGCAGCGCACCATTCAAGAAAATGTATATGCTATTTTTGTGCGCTTTCGCTGACTTCATTTCAAGATTTTTCTTTCTTTAAAAGGTCTTTGTATATAAATCAAATACACGAAGGAAGCAAAAACGTGCGGCACCATTCGCAGCGCCCAGGCCGGCCAACACAAATTACGCATCTACTAGCTTCCGTGCATGGAATTTAAACTCACTCACCCCATCATTAAGGTCACACAAGGAAATACTTATACATTGTTAAATCAACATGTATGGTAATGTACATATTACTTTGTGAGTTACTGTTTAGCCTTGCGTGTGTTACAGTTATCAACTGTAATAAGTTGTGGAATTATAAGCATCTGACAATCTGTATCTTTGGGAAATTTGTTATTTAAGCATATTTAAAAACTAACCAAGATTTTTCTAGACTCGGAATTTTTCATGTTTACAGTCAGGAGGTGCCATACTGTTCTGACTTTGGGATAAGACTGACCTTGAGTGTCTCCAGCCACCATGACATGGCTTATGTTGACATAGACTGTTATCGTTTCTTCCCATGCTATAAACTCAAACTGTGTTATTTTATTTTTTTTCAGTCTTTGTATACAGATCTTTGTTGTTAAGATTTCATTCCCTCCGGAATCGGATTCTACACAGAACATACCTTCTTGTATTTTACTTAATTTGACCACAAAGTATTTGTTGTGTTGTTAAATATTAATGAACGCTGTGATAAGTGAACCCCCAGTAGTTCACAATATGGAGGTCATAATACTTAATGGCCCCACTATAAGCTACAGCTTGAGTAAAAATATGGCACAATGTACATGCTCTACCACAAAATAATTAAACTGCAAAAAAAATATTCACCCATGAGAACAGGCACTACAACTAAAAATACAGCCACGGCCACAAAAGAGGGATTGTTTATATATAAATATATAAAAGCAAAAGAAAAAACATTGACACAACTCTAAGATAACTCCAATGATGTTAAAGTGCTCGAGGTAAAAAGGAGAGAAAATTATGTTTGGTGAGAACAACAGGAGGCCTCAGCCTATCACTGCATTCCACCATCTTTCCCATCTGTCCTCCATCTGTTATGAAGACGGTGGCTATGATCCGCCATTAGTTTTGGGTCAAAACTGTACAAAGAACTTTAATTATCTGAGAATAAAAACCAACAATAATCCATTACCAACTACCCACATGATGCAAAGACGGAATTATAATGCATGACAACACAGTCACACATCATACTAACATCAGGTAGTTCCTCTTATTGTATGTTTTATTCTACTGTCACCATACGAATGATGTGCAGCGCAATGGAAACAAAATGGAAGCCAAACAATACAGTGTTAGTATCAGCAGAGAATGGCAAATGGAGGAGAATATAAAACGTCTGAGGGACCCTCAACTTTTAAATCCGCTCCGTTAGTATCGACTGTGGCAGTAATGGAGCAAAGCACAGACCGTCTGCAAGCATTGTTTTGTGCATGGCAAGTCTGCTCAAGGTAACACATCCAACGTGAGTGCCTATTTAACAAAAGCTGTTGGGCTGTTCATAGCCAAATATTTAAGATTTAATGAGATTAGCAGAGTGGAAATTTCAAGTAAAGCCACAATAGACAAAATGTTCGGGTTTTGGGAAGAATACATCTATTCAGGAAGTATTCCTGAGTCATCATGTCTGAACAGGACATGCTGTCTTTGTATGAAACAAAATACTTTTTCTTCTCCCTAATGGGCAAAAAATAAAAAATCAACCAAACCCAAAAGTGCAATACAATCCGAATTGTCATGGTCATGGAACCATTTCTGTTTTTAGTGTCCAGTAGAAGACGGTAAACTGTAACCATATAAGGACGAACAAACAAGACTCAGTGTTAAGGCCCAAATTATGTCAAGTAACATTTCACACATCATTACACCACCAGCAGCCGGAACTGTTGACTGAAGGCAGGTTGAGTCCATAGATCCATGCTGATGCTTATTAATCGTGACTCTACCATCTGCAGCCTCAGCAGAAATCCAAATTCATCAGGCCGGGAAATGTTTTTCAGTCTTCATCTGTCCAGTGTTGGAGAGTTCATGTTTATGGCAAACCTCACATTCAGTTGTTGGCTGACAGGTATGACACTTGAAAAGGGTTTTATCTGTTGCAGCTGACCCACTTTTTCTATTCACCACAGTTGTTAGACAAGGTGAGTCCCACAGTCCAAATAAATTGACCATAAGGTGTAAGAGTGAATGGTTGTTTGTCTCGCTGTGTTGACCCTTTGAAGGACTGGTGACCAGTCCAGGGTGTACCCACCTTTTTGCCCTATGTCAGCAGGGATTGGCACCAGTGGCCCTGCGACCCTCATGTGGAGGATAAAGCGGTGGACAATAGATGGAACGGATTTTTGGAAACTCAACAGGACTTCTGTTGTCAATGCCATCACTGTGATTTCTCTCCACACTGTTGTTTTCTGACCTTCCTTTAATCCCACTTTTCAGGCTGACAAACAGAATCACCTTGTTTTCTGACATTCTGACATGGTGATACCTATTTTAAGCTTCTCTTCTTGATCATATTCTGCATCTCAGGGGTAAGTTCTCTAAACCATAAAGATATGGGGGTGTGGTATTAGATTTTTAATTTTCATAATTTTTATCTGCCTCATTTATCAAAATCTGATCAGGCATACGCCACTTTCGGGTGACATGAGCATGTTTCACGAATCAAACGGTGATTATTGCAACTGAATCTGCACCCGTTTCCACCCGTTTCCAGGGCCAAGAACAGGTCTACAGGTGATCCCAGGAAGCTCAAAAGTTTTGTCCACCTCTAGGTGTCTTTCAAAGACTGCAACGTAGTGTAACTTTGGATGGATACAGGTCGTACACAGCAGATAATTCCCTGTCAACATTTTAGCTGTCCTCATCGTCTGCACTGCACTGTTGCTGTAAGACAGGTTGTAATAATAAAAGACAATAAGAGTACATCGGGGAATTATATCAGTCTGAGCTCGGCTTGACAGTACACATCACATTAAACTCATTTTAACTTCCCAGGACTGTCTTTAACACGTCACTAGACAAAATACTTCCCTCCTAGATCTTTTCAATGACTGGAGAATGTCAAACTCATCAGGTTTTTTTCTCTAAAGGCATGAACAACAATAAGAAAGTGTGCTGACCCCCACAAAACTCACTTCCTCACATGCTTTAATATCAGGAAATAGTCACTAGAATTTTTACCAGGTACATAATCTGCACATTAGTCAGAGAGATGAAATTAACAAGGTATTTACTGTTTGAACTTGACTTTCCAGTTTGAAAACATGTTTGATTTCTTCTGTCTGTGACAAAGTTACTTTATATAGCATCCCAGATTAATAATGAATCATGCATGTTCTGGATAATCCCTTCATAATCCCTGCTGCAGCTACAACACCTGAGCCTTGTTCTCCTTCTACCAAAACCTTGTGGTTAATATCAGAGCTCTGAGATTGGATTTAAGTACTAGCATAGAGAGTGAGGGCAGGTAACTTCTATACAGTGAGCCGCCAGTCTGGTTCTCATTAATAAGAGCCTGCCATGGAATGACAAAAATTATTTCCAGGCACATATCCGCTTCTAAAGATCATATGATGAATGGCAAGGTAACTTCATTTAAATACAGCAGCCTGTGTAATTACTCTCTTTCCTTTTGAGTGTTTGGTTTTAATATGAAGGACCATATTACCCCAGTGACGTAAAAAAAATCTTGAAGCCGAAATGAAAAAAAGTCTTCCAGTGTCAACTATCTATTGCTGACAGGGTCCACGGAGAGTTACCTGCTCCTCTCTAGCTTCTAATATGAATACAAATGTCCACCTCCTCAGTCACTTTCATCAACTAAAAGTCATTTCAGCTAAGAGTGGCAAACAAAGACAGTCATGCACAAGTTTGTCATGCTGAATTGATAATTAGCATAACAACTTTTCCAATCAACATTGAATAAGATGAGCCTTAAACCAGGTAACTTTGCTATTAATCAGTTGCCTCAACTGTTTCCTGTAGTAATTTTGAGTGTGAGCAGTGTGCAGTATCCCCGGAGTTTGTCTAAAACGGATTATAACAGAGCAAAAGAGCACATAGATGTCTCAGGTGGTCTCTAATTCCTGGGAGAGTCACTGCACTGCCAGCAAAACAAGTTCAAACTTGTGTTGTTGGCAGGTCATCATAGAAACTTGACATTCAAGTGCTTTCTTTGAACAAAAAGACAGATTTAGCACAGGAAATAACACATTTTTTTCTTCAGAAACAAGCATCATATCTCAGTAATTCTTCACTGAATAAAACATTGTTTTTCCTTTTTCAGTTTAACCTTAGAAAGCAGACACATGTTTAAAAACAACAACAAAAAAAGGAAAATAATAATAATAATTTTGTCTCTGTATAGAATCACAACAAACACTACTGTAGGGCTTGATGAATGCTTAGATTTTTGGCCAGTAAGTTTTCTATTGTTATCTGTGATATGTCTATATATATACATGTGTATATATATGTATGTATATGTATATGTATATACATATATATATTTATATACGTGTGTGTGTTTACCTGTGAGCAGTCTAATCTGCTGATCTGAATCAGCTGTGAGTGGCACCTGCAGAAAGTGGTTACTATAGTGATGGCACCGTGAGATACAGAGCAGTGCCATTACAAATACACAGGGCACCACTGACACACCTTCCAAACTACTCATTGTAAAGTGAAGATTGAAGTTTGTATTGCTGAAATGTCTTCACCCCAAGTGTCCCAAGGCTTGGCTCGAAGACAATGATATAGGTTCTTTGAAGAGTCACAAATGGTTCTCTGGGACTTTTGTAATTTTGCCCAAGAGTGGGAGAGATCAGTTTATATTGTACTCTCACTCGCGAGTCGCGGTTTTCAGTGAGTCAATGCGCTTTGGTAGCCACACTGTATGAAACTAGACACATTAGTCTACGTTCTGGTAGAAAACCATGTACGAAGAGTAAAATTTGTGAACAGGAGGGCAACTTGAAAAGAAAGTGGAACAACCTCTCTCTGCACTAGGTTGTTGAATTTTCAACTGTAATTGTGAATAATACCTGAAGTACGTCGCAGAAACGTACTGTATGTCTGCAGTTCATTAGAAATTGAAAGATGAATATTTTGGAAAGTATAAAATATTTTTCATACTTTTAAATTCTGAACGAGCGGAATATTTTGAAGTTTGAATGAATGACATTTCTACTTGTGGAACTAGGAAAAAGCCGAAATTGTGTGTTTTTGAAGATGTTTTCAATTCATTTCAAAAAAATGTGCAATAATGTCCTAATTTAGAGCAATAATGTCCTAATTTAGATGAAGGTTTTGAAGTTTAAATAAAGTTTCTATGTTGAAGTATTTAGACCTAGTTAACCAAACAGATGGCCACCGCAGAACAACATATCGTGGGAGTGTCTGCAGCAATCCCACTAATGACATCAGCTTTCCTGTATATGACATGGGCATTCAGGTGTCAGGAGTGAGTGACATTTTTCATACTCACATCAGTGACACTTCCGGACCTCCACTGAGACCTAAGTTTGTTTTGTCCAGCCCAATATCTTGCGAGCCAACTTCTATGGCAGTTTACTTGTCAGTCATAAACCTGGTAAACTCTAAAAAACCCCACTATTGGACAGGAGTGTTTTTGCAGTGCTTTCGCTGACTGACAGCTCTTCCAATCACCAGGGGGCTAGAAACAGGAGATGAGAAAACCAAAGGGAAGTGCTGCCTCAGCCTTAGACTGAGAAAAAAAGTTTTCCATCAGGGAGATAAGCAGCTATGAATTTATAGCAAAGTGTGCCTTAGTGTCTATCTCATCTCCATGTGCTAATGAAACAGCCAGCTGATCAAGACCCCGTCTCAACTGCTAATAGAAGAGTGCCTTTAGCTGGAGCCTCTCATATACTGGCTTTGTACCATGTTCTCTGAGGGAAATGCAGTGTGAAATAAGGAGCAATGTGCCCACTCATGCTTCCTCTAGAGACTGGATATTATGGTGATAATGAATTTGTCATCTAGAAATGTCCGGGCTGGCTTGAACAGTCTCCTTTTCTATTGTGCCTGGGAAGTTATTAGCAGGAGCCACGTCCTCCTTGGCTCAGGTTGCGTTACATGCTTGGGCAGGGTTGGTTGGGTTAATGTCATCTCAGTGTGTATGTAGCGCTAGCACTGATCGTATCCTCAGACCGCGTGTTTGCTAATCCCACCTGCGAGATCATATCATTTATGGGACACGCACGGTTCCACACCACTCATGCACGCGCATTTCACTTCATTATCACATCATTCTCTTGCTATAATAATGGATTCAGAACACATTCTCTGCAAGAGAGTAAACACCGGAAAGCTTTTCATCTACCAGATCTTACTTTTTGGCCAGGGTCCTCCTTTCTTCTGGGGTATAATCAAGAGATCCTATGGCGCCCTCTCCTTTTGTTGGCATGAATCCGATTATAGCTATTAGGGCAGTCCGAACTGGAGGAGAAAGACAAACAAAGAAGAGATAAAGAAAAATGTAAAACCAGAGCATGTTAAAAACAGAGGAGGTTAAATCACAAGACAGGCTGATTCATGTTGTCCTGTTCAGAACTGATGTTACATAAGTGAGAATGGTGCTTTGATTTCTGAGCATCAGCCGGGATTTACCACAGTGCCTGTGAGGACAGCGGACACGAGTGTCCAGGTGAAAGGGGACACCTATTTCTAATACTATTGTTATTATTATTATTATCATTATTATTATTATTATTATTATTATTATTATTATTATTATCATTGTTGTTGTTAAGAAAAGCAGACCAAGAGTAATAAAGATGAAAGACAAGACAAATTAACAAACACGCAGGGAAAAATTAAATATGGGAGGACAAAATATGCTAATCGCTCTGAGTGAATTGCAATTTGTGTGTGGAGGAGAGGGTGTGTGTTCCAGTGAGTCAAAAATAATAAAACAAATAAATGAAAGAAAAGAAAACAGTGATGAAATAAAAACAAGCCTCTCCTCCACTCCCTCTCCTTTCTTAATTCCTGTTATATCTATGCATGTATGCATGTGTTTATCTGTTCTTTGCAGGCATTGTTTGCCTTCATATCTCTGTGTGAAGCACGGGAACCTTCTTCGATTACCTCCAAAACAGAAGGGGACACAGTTGACAATCAGGGTCAGGAGTTTGACTGTGCTCCAGTTGATCCAATAAACCAAATAAAGGATGTGGAAGCCACTTACACAGATATTTGGAGCAGAACTTGAAAAACAGGTACATTCTTTTTTTTTAATGAAACTTCAAAACCAAGTTTATCAGATGGTGAAGTTGCCCCTGCTGGTATTTCTTTTGGCTTGTGCGCCAAGGGATATGTCAACTTCTGATGAGTTGTATGATTTAATTCTGCAGTTTTAAATCAAACTGGTGGTGCATTCACTTACAGAGCTTCTTCTTTCAGCCGTTATGTTGCACTCAGAAGCTGTGATGTTAGGGAGCCCGACAGAGGGGAACAGAAATACTAAAATAAATAATACATTAAGTATTAAATGTACATTATAATGTAAATTTTTTACTCATTCAGTAAATTCACCATTCCTTTATATTTGAAGTTGTTATACTGCATTTACATGGGAAGTTTAAAGTCAGAACTGGGAGTGAAGTCACCCTCGAGTTCACCGCGTTCCAGTTGAGAAGACGGAAACATATCTCAGCTTAGCCATTGTTAGCAATACCAGTCGATACCTGCACACACAGACAGTGTAGCAACAGGTTTATGGACAAAAATTAGACAGCATTATGTATAGGGCTGAAACAATTACTCGAATCATCCATTATTAATCGATTACTAAATGAATCGTCAACTATTTTGATAATCGATTTATCGTTTTTTTCATTATTAAAACAAGATTTCTGATTGTTTTAGTTTCTTAAATGTGAATATTTTCTGGTTTTTTATCTCCACATAACAAAGAAATCAATAAAACTGAATTAACATTTTCATTTGGGGACAAAACAAGACATTTGAGAACACTCATTTCCAGGTTTGACAAACGCTGATCAATATTTTTCTACATTTTATGGACCAAACGATTACTCAATTAATCGAGAACATACTCGACAGATTAATCGATTGTGAATATAATCGTAATGATTATGTATACGACTGATTTAATGTGAAAAAACAAACAAAAGCACGTTAAAGGTGAAAGACGCAGTGTTTGTATAGTGGCCGCCATCTTAAAATCCTAACCAATAAGCATGTTCTCATTGGATAATTAGAGCAGGACATTTTGAATGCCTGTTTGTGAGCAAACAGCAAACAAGTAACTCCCTAAAGTCATAACACTTTGAAGAAGGAAAAGGAAATGTGCTGATGACAAGAAGCCTCTTACACATTCTGCAGTATGACTTTTACCATATCAGTCTCCTCCTCAGAGTATACTGAGGAGGAAATAGAGCTGAGGTGAGCAGAGGGACACAGGGAAAGGCCAATAAGAGAGGATGTAGCCACTACATCATCCAGTCAACCAGAACATAGCACTCTGAAAGGAACAGATTGCAGCTGGTGGTGTGTGGTTGCAACATATGCCCAACGATGATGGATATAGCCCTGATGCAACTCACAGAGTAACTTTTCAGATGCTGCGCTGCACATTAACTGCATCTATATATATATCCATATGAGGAAAAACTTTAATTCATATGAAAACTCCCTGTATAGTAAAAATGTGTCCTGGATTATTGTAATCTATGTCACAGTTGGAGTTATTTTTGTATAATTAAGGATCAAACTAGAAACTATCAGAAGTAGAGATGAGTATTGAGGACTGACACTAGAGTTTTTCATCATTCAGTCAGTACCAAAATATACAGCCAATATAATCACTTTATGCAAATATTCCAGGACAAGCGTTACCTATTCAAGTCACGTTTAATGTTCAGATCGGACACTACTCACTAAAAGATGTTCTCTTCTTTTTGTCAAACAACGTACACCCAATAATGGCATGACATGACATCACCATCCCTTTAGCATCATTAGCAACTCTTGCTATGTAGTTAGACACTGCTCTGCTAGCTTCCAATAGCCACCTCTAGTACCAGGCATCCAACCCTCCCATCGTCATGTGTCAGGCCCTATCCACACAGAAACAGGACAAAACATTATGGCAGGAAACGCCATAAACGACAATAAACGCTCTTTTGACAGCTTATCACTGAGAGTAAAACAATAACTGCATACAATTTAACAGTTCACTCCTCTGCTGTGTTGGCTCTGCATTCTGAATGTTGGAACTGTGCCGCATGCATGGCAGTATATGACAAAATTTAACCAATATGAGGCACCATTTATTTTATTTTATTTTATTTTTATACCAAAGAAGCACACACTTCATGGTTTGTGAAGTAATAACAACAAGCATCTGTCTCGAGAGACGTTTTTTGCAGTGCCTTATGGAGCACTGTCTCTTCAATCAGTCCGTCTTGTCCTACTCAGTCAACACAGAAATTAAGTAAGTAAAGTAAATGTTCTGAAATTTAGTGCATTATACGCTTTTATAATACAGTAGATATTTGTTTTAAGGCAAAACACTCAAATTTAGGGTGGGTGTATCCATTGAAAAAGCTCAGAGAATAATCTATCTATAAATTCCAGGAATGTCTGTCTGTCTGTCTTTCCGTCTGTGTGTGTGTGTGTGTGTGATTCACATATCTCTCGAACCGATGATCCGACTGATTTCAAACAGGTGTCTTGCTACGGGTACGAATAAGTGCAGTGCCAAGTTTGACGTGGTTTGGATAAGTAATGCAAAAGATATCGGTAAAAGAAGCACACATTGGCTTTCACCGCTCCAATGCAGCCACTGACAAGGCGGTACTTGGGTGATGAGCGCAGTGCTTGACTGGCAAGTAACGCTGCACGGCAGATAAGGCAGAGAACGAACGCAGTGCCCCCAACCACAGAGTGTTTATCCCACTCCCCTCCGGGAGGCGTAACAGGTTTCTCCGCACCCGAACCAGCAGGTAAAGAGGAAGCTTCTTTCCTGCAGCTGTCACCCTACTGAACTCTACCTCTGCATCCCAGTGAGAAACAACCAACTGTTATGCAACCATGCAGTTCAATTTCCCATAGTATCAGTATCAGTATTTGCTTTATACCATACACAAATAAAAATGTCACTGAACTTTTGCTGTGTAATAGTAACAATGAGCACTCAGACACACCAAACCAACAATTACTAAAAACACACACAAAAACAGATTTTGCACAGGCACTGCACTAGTATAATATAAAAAGCTGAAATGTCTGACTCTGATATATTTGGGGAAATGACTGGCACTAAAATAAAAGTGTGAAAGTAACAATTACGTCTGTTTATTCAGAATAAACCCTAGTAATGTTATTAACATGAACAAAGATGTTCTGTAATCCACTGCCATCGGCACGTTAGCCAACATGACCTGTTGCACAGCTTGGTTGAATACTTGATTGTAATTGGTCAATAGCGACATACGGTCATTTTCAGATTCAAACAACTTTGTTGAACCCACATGGACACTTCATTTGCAGCTTCCCAGTGCATACACACACCCAGTCTCTACAAACTCTACCAACAGTTTAAATGTTTAAATGTCAAGGGAAACAAAGTCATAACAATAAACCAGTAAACAGCAAAAAAAAACAATAAATGAGCAATAAGTACAAGATTAAAAATGCTTAAATATTCAAATGACCTTAATTTAAAAGAAGTAATGTCTGCGTTTAGCAGCTTAATTGCAGAAGGAACAAATGACGTGGAATTAGCGATTCCTTCTCGTCAGGGATTTACTGTAGGGAGAATTCCAATGGAAGCATATGGTTGGGCAGGCTGATAATCTTCCTTGCTTCATCAGCCACCTGTTTCTCCCAAAGGGAACCCAAATCCCTACAAATGTGTAACTCATCAGAGACAACTCACAAGCCACAATTGAATAGTTTTATAATATTATATTCAATATGTATGAAAAGGAGACGGCTTCCATTGTTTTAGCTAAAAGACCGTAGTCGAGGAGAACAAAGGAGACTTAGGAGACTCCAAGGATGAAACTTCAGGGTTATTCCAACACACATGAACCTGGCTTTTTGTTGGCATTTGCAGACAAATGGAATGGATGTTAAAGTTGAATATATACAAGCTGGCGACCTTTATTTCTAAAGTTTGGAAAGAAATGCCAGGAAGGTTTATTTGTTTAGTGTCGGCTGTGATTCGTGTTCTACTCTGGCTCGCTGATTGGTGCATAACACAATAATAAAAATCATCAATGGCCTCTTTCTTCTGTCTCTACTTCAACTCCCCCTTTCTCTCCCCCTATTCTGTCCCTCACCTCTCCTCTGTCCCCCAGTTTTCCTTTCACCCCCAACCAGTCGAGCAGATGGCTGCACATCTTTGAGTCCGGTTCTGTCAGAGATTTCGCTGTGAGTACGCTGACGATGTCCACATCCCGCCTACTTTTAATTCTACCTCCTCACAGCAGTGTGATATACTGCCGACAAGCCCCCAGTGTGAATAAATAATAATAAACTGTTTCCTACAACATTAGCATGTTCACAGTTTTTCCTTCAGTAAGAGGAAGAAATGGGTCTACTGCCCCCAGCACTTCCTGTGGTGCATTGCAGTTATTGAACTTGGCTTGCCAGAGGTAGGGTCTTAATTAAATCAGCGATAAACAAATGAAAAAACTTTCCCCAAAATGCACAATATAAAAAGCAAGACACAACACAACACACGGTATAAGCAGAAAACTGTGTTCTCGACACCTGGCAGTGACCAATATTCTGACATGAAGTCCACAAGAGCTGCACAGAGGGAAATTACCACCACATTTGAGGGATGGTGTATGTACTACTGTGCTCTTGGCATATGACAATTTTACCTGCAATTTTGTGCTGTTTGAGAAGCTTTCTATGATGAAGGATCATTTTTCTTGGTTTTCAGAAACCTTTTTTTTGGTTTGTTTTTCTTTTACTTATTTGGTTTGGTGAACAGGTCTGTACATGATATATATATATATATCTATATAAATACACATATATAGATATATATATACACACATATATATATATATATATATATATACACATACATATATATATATATATATATAGAGAGAGAGAGAGAGATTTCAACTGGCGTTCTATGGCATTGAAATGGCATATTTAGGGGGTTTCTATGAGCTCATAAGAGGAATCAACTCATCCATGATATTACTATTTACATGGACAGATGCATAACCAGAACACACCTCCAAACATAATCAGGATTCCATTTAGTCCATGTAATATACTCATTTTCACTAATTTCATCACCATTAGACCATTTTAGTCATTACTACATCTCATTATCATCTTCCTATTATGGAGTGGAATTTAAAAATAAACAAATAAATGGAATGACCTTAGATTTCATGCACAAGCGTGAAGCGACTGTGAAACCATTCCAGTGCTAAAGTGGACATTAATTAAATAGTGATTTATCGAGCATTTGAATAATTCATTTTTTTCAACAAATACAAATAGTTTTTGCCCGCAGCGTCTTCAACAACAAACTGTATCTCCTGGAAAAATCTTTGACTTATAAACATCCCCCCCCCCCTTTTTTTAACAGTTGGCTACACATCTTGTCAAATTATGCAACTGCAGTGCAGTCTGTGCGGAGATGAAGAATCACTACATGAATATGGCCTGACTGTCATTAAATTAGGAAGCCAGGAAAATCAAAGTGAGAGTGGAAGGTTGTCAAAGATGCAGCACTTTTTACTTTATTAACAGCAGTGCGTATACGGAGATAAATGCCAGCTCTATAACCTTTTGAGTCATGTTTCTGAGAGAGGAATGGATATGTGGGGGTGTGTATACAAAACACCAGCCACTCCATTCCTATTTGACAAGCTGTGCAAGTATCATTCTGTATAGAAAGTCATGTATGTATGGCAAAACCTAAGTAAAGAATAAACCTTAACACATTCTGCAGATCGTAATGATTTTATACAAACAAACCAGTGAAAAGTGCTTGAGGTAAAATGTATATACATATTTATGAAGAAGAACATTTACATATGTATCTAAACAAGTAGGAATATGTAAAAATGTGAAATCTCCTCCGCAGTGACATCAGAGGAAATGTTTGAATTACTTGGCCACACTTAATTAAACGTGTTGGCATGACGTACAAAGTAAAGCAGCAACCAAGAGCAGTGGGAATCACTGCTGCCCGACTGTGACGTTCAGAGCTGGGTGTAATTATTCAGGCAGGCCTCCTGCGGTCGATCCAAACAGGATGAGACACAACTTGTTCACAGCATTTTAAGAAACGCAGAAGGGGTTGTCAAATCTCCGAGGCACGGCCAGCCACGTGACCCATTGTCGCAAACATTGTCTCTTATTCAAGTGCTTTTTCTTTTTTTATTTAAGTATTTTTTAAGTTATGGGACAGAACCAGTCGGGGGAAAAAGGCTTTGAGGCAGATGCACCGTCTCCCACCGAGTTCCCAGTGATGGAACCCCCATGCTGGGAGGAAACATGAAAGCAGAACTTGGCTACAGGACGGGTGCCAGTAAAAAAAAAAAAAGTGAAAATAAGCTCTTGAAAGAAACAAAGTTTCAATCAGTTTTTTTCTTCACAAAGCAAGAAAGCAAGAAAACATGCTCTTCTGCCTCCATTTATATTCATTACTTTGCAGTGACCAACCAAAAAAACAACAAAATAGGAGGAAAAAAGTTACATATAAAGGCTTTTTTTTTCACATTTTACAAAGAACTTAGTGGGAAAACTGTAGATATGGATATGGAAGATGGAATATCAATAAATGCAAGGAGTATCTGTCTGTGAATCACATAACTGTCAAAGAAGATCTAATTTGATTTATATGATGATATCAGTATCAAATGATATTGTGATAAGAGTTTGCTTCAATATTGGACATGCAGTCATGAGGCACATCCTGTAACAGGTACTGCATCATATACATGTAAGCAGCTTAACTGTTTTTGGTTATAACTATAGTTTATTGCTGTTCATTTAAAGAGAACACTTCCTACTTATTCTGCCTTCAGTCCAACAACAGCCATGTCTGCTGCTTCTTCAATTAATCAACTTCTATTTGTATAGCCAAAATTCATAAGTCCCAGTTTTGCCTCATAGACCTGGACAGGGTGCATTTCTTCATTTAAAGTGGAAAAATACATTTCACACATTATTTTGGGGCTGAATGTGATATTCGACCATCAGTGAAGCAGAAATACCCTGCAGAGATGTTTCAGAGACAACTAGTGGCTTCGCAAATGGCTCGCTTTCTGCTGTTCCTTTAAAGGAAACACAGTTCCGTAGCATTTGCAGGAAGCGTCAACATTGTTCAAACGTTAAACAGAGAAACTCAACAGCAGAGTGACATGAGTCTGGTGCAGTGATGAAATAGATTATTTGTCACCATATCTGACATGTCATCTTACTTCTCTTAGCTTTTATTTGAGAAGCATGTGATTTATAACTACAATGGACAGCAACATCACATCCTCCTCGGGACAAAAACGTGTACTGACACATAACAATGTGCAAAGTACAAAGAACATCCATGTTTTTGTTGGAAATAGCTGTGAAACATTTTGCAGCTCTACCTTGTATAAGCCTCCTATTATTTTCCAGAAGAACTTTTACAGAGGGAGGAAAAAAAAAAAGTGTTATCAGTGAGGATACTTACTGCTCCAGGACGGCTGCCAGGTCTCTGGATGGTGGCCAGAGATGCTCAGACAAATCTTCTTCCCAACTTCGAATCTTCCATTTGGCTAGATTGAGAGGCAATAAGGAGAAGGTATGAGTATGTGGGAGGGGAGAAATGAATAAAACATGCATTACCAAAAATTATGACAAGCAAACTGACATGGTGGTTTGAGGGAAGAATGAGGAATGATGGAATGCAGGCAGCTGTTCTACAAAAGCGAGAGTTTGCAAAGTGAAAGAAGAAATAAGACATATGCATAAGAATACCTAAGGCTATCACAACAACAAGGCAAGAGCACTGTGGCTTTTATCAGGCTGCAATTAGCGCAAGTGTCATCCATCTGTCTGAACACAATCACACAACCTCCTAGTTTCACAAAAGCAGTGCAAATCCAGCTGACAGTTTGGTGACAGGCCAGGCATTATTCTGACAACTGTCACTTCGTGTGATGCAACTAGAAAATGGCTGAAGGTTAAATGACATGCTGTCTGTTTTCCGCTCTTTGATCATCGGATGTGATGTCTTCCTGCTCCGCCTCAGCGAGGGGAATAATCAAGACGCGAGCGAGCCGCGGCCTTTGGCAGCCTTACTTACTGTGAGGAGGATGATGCTGGGGGGCTTCATGGGATATTCCGGGGGCAGAACGATCCTGCCGTGGTACACGCCTCCGTCGAAATCGGAATCGGGAGGCCCGCGTACGGAAAAGTGCCATTCAAATAGGTTATCCTGCGGACAGGAGGAGAGGGAAATGTTACTTCAAGAACCCTGTGATTCCTCATGTCTGTCTGAAGTGGTAACATTCAACACTGACTTTAACTCTGAGTGGCTACTTTTACTTTATTCTACTGCGATATCGATACTTATTATGATATATGTCAGATGATTGAAGACCGAGTTATGAATATTGATAGGGCTGAACAATTAATGGTTTTTAAATCAAAATTGCAATTTGCAAAAATAGCAAAGGCTGCAGTTTAGGGCTGCAACGATTTATCAGTTTGAGTGTTTTTCCAATAATTAGGAAGTAATAATATGTTTTCTGGGGTCTTTTAGCTTCTTAAATGTGAATATTTGCAGTTTCCTTCTCCTTCCTTGCTGAAACTTAATCGTTTTGGTACTAGATTAATTGGGAATTAGTTGCAGCCCTACTGCAAGATGGACAGATGGATTGAACCTGTATTTTGTTTTGATAAGTGCTACACAAATAAAATTTACTTTTATAATAATTAATAATAACAGAGGGAAGGTATGTGTTAAATGCCATGTTTAAAAGGAAATACATGTTAGAATCAACCCTTATCTTTAAGTTTGACTGACGTGAATTAGCATAAAAAAAATCAATTGACATTTCAGGCCACTAGATGGTGCCAAGTGCTCACTCTCACTAGAGCTGTTGCGTGAGTATATATCGTGATTATGTCATATTGTGACTTAAATATCGTGACAATATGGTGTTGTGTTGTCTCTGGCTTTTCCCGTTGTTCCCAAGCTTAACGTGACTCAAGTTTGATCGCAACTTCAACCTTCATACAAAAAACTTCATGGTCGCAAGTTCAACTCCACCCCTGGCAGGTTGTATTTAATTCCCTTGTAAATCGCTTTGGATAAAAGCGTCTGCTAAATGACATGCAATGTCTGTTAGAACCAGTAAGTTTTGTTTTATTGAAATCATTATTTTTGATACAACATTCCCCCCAAACTAAAAGTGCTTATATCTTGCATTCACCAAAAATGCTCTGTAAAAACACAGAATGGAAAGAGTTGTTGTTGTGGGGGTGATGGTGTGTGGTGGTGATTCCCAGCTGTTACAGCAACACCATACAAAGACTGACAGGCACAATAGCACGGTTGATGCTCTGTGATGCTCTTACTTCCAGTGGCTGGGCGTGGTAGTGCTCTGTGGGATCCCTCAGTTCCGCAGCCTCTTTCATCAGCCTCTTCACCGCTGGTTATTCAAAAAGAAACAACAGTACACAAAATATAAAGTTAGTAGCTGCAAAGTAAACTATGATCATAGGCGGCTTACACCACTGGTCACTTGTCAATTCTTTGGACAGACAGTAGAAGAGCCACTTTTCTACAAAATCCACAAAGTTTATGTGATTAGAGAACTGTGCATCAAGCTACTTAAGACCAGAATCTTTAATCTTATTAATAAACACAACAGAGATGATCTTCGGAGGACAAGCGAGCAATTATGTGCTCTTCCCTCCACTCATTTTTAAGGCTTGTATCGTTCTTTTCTTTTTTGGTCTGTCCCCCCCCTGCGGTTTGCGTGCTATTCCCCGCTGCAGTGTGTTCCTTTTAATTCTGGGCTTGCTTAATGCTCCGACTCCTCATTGTGACTTCAAGTGAAGCCTTGTTTCTCTCCATCTGGATTGTACCTTTGATTAGAAGCTACACAGTTCATTAGGGCTGAACGACAAATTGTTTTCAAATCGATACTGCAATCGGACAAAATGCAATTAGCAAACTGGAAAGGCTGCAATTTTGGGTGTACCTTATGCTACTAGCAATTAAAACCTCAATGAATTGCCAATCAATTTGTGTTGTTTTTTTAATGAAACTTAAATGTGAGTATGTTCTGGTTTATTTGTGCCTGTAGGTGAGATCAGATTGTTGTTTGTTGGACAGTAGAAATCTGAGGACATTTTTAAGTAGGGGAAAAAACAATAGACATTCTTCACAATTTTCTGGACCAACACAACTCATCTATTGATCTAAAAATAAGCAATAGCTTCTTTATGTTTGAAATATGTTACACAATGTTTAAATGCACTTTTGTAAGTCGCTTTGGATAAAAGCGTCTGCTAAATGACATGTAATGTAATGTAACAATAAATACTAAAGTGACATGAAACTGCAAATCAAATTCCAATTTCTCCAAGTATTAACCAAGACAAATTAGTAATCAGTTGTAAAATATGTATACTGTAAATAATTGCAAGTCAAAAAGAATTGTAAACATTAAAACTGAGGTTTTTTTGCCTATAAATGTTGTTAAGTAAACAATGACAGGAGGGCTAAAATGCCTTAAATATCCTTTTATCTGTTTTGGGGGCCCTGCTCGAAAATTACATGCCCAAAATAGTACAACTAGATAGAGACTATCTTTGCAATTACAAGCTCAATATGTGAATCATCTTGGTTTCAAAATAAGAATAACACTTGAGAGAGTCCATTAAAAGTGTAAGCATCACTGTTGATACCATTGTGTCAGAATAAATGCAGATGGAACCCAGCATAAATTAATTAATTTTTTCCTCGCCTAAAAATGTTTAGTATTGCATATCACCTTTGAAAATGTGCAAGAGAAGCTTGAAAACACAAGGAAATTGTATAACATGTGGACATTAGCTACTACAGTGCTCTCCACTTTGGCACCATCTGTGCCATTTGAGATTTCTTAGCTGCTGAATTATTAAACCCATTTCATTTTATTTACATGTCACTATTGATCTAAACAAAAGGTGTAATGGCCACTCAATGACTGCGAGGTCTTCAGGTACACAGGGCCATAGCTCTAGCTTACATTGGCCAAATACACTTCATTTTAATCCTCTGACAATAGAATTAAGCTCCTGTCATCAAACGCATGTCAATCACTCCATTAGTGTGTCAAAAGGACGCAAATGTGCATGACGCAAATTGATGGACATTCGACCTTCTCCAGTCAGAACTATTGAATGACACGCTGGAATAATCCCCAAATATGCTGGGAGGTGTAGTTCTTTATTCAAAGCAGTTTTTCATTCAGATGGATCAGTTCTTTTGATGAAATGCAAAGGTAACAACATTTCTGGTTGTATTTCTTGAAAGCAAGTTGTTGTTTTGCTCTATTTTGCAGCTAGATCAGTGAATCTTGGTTGTAAAGAGATAAAAAAAAAATTGTACTGCTGGACTGTGGAGTCTCTGCTGTCCAGCAGAGACGTTATATCTTTGTATACATGATCACGCTGATTCTCCGGTGCCGCTTATCAATGTTTACACTGTTACTGTGTTTTCTACACCTGCTGTTTTGATCGATTGGTGTTTTAACTGTGTTTGGTGATCATGAGAATGTTTTGTTTATGATCTTTTACATAAGTGTCTGACCTTTCTGTGGGTATGCAGCATGTTTGTGTTTATTAAAGTTAGACATGGCTTTATGACGTGTTTGTTGCTGCGTGCCTGTACAGGGGGCATCAGGGAAGAAAAGGTTTTTTGACAACATCAACATTTCCAGGTTTGGGAAATACTAATCAACATTTTTCTTAAATTTTGTGAACCAAACAACTTATCAATTAATCGAGAAAACATTCGACAAAGATACGAAGACGCAAAGTGACAGTTTTGGCTTATTCTAACTTCTAATTGAAAATAAATGTCCAAGTCTGTGTTTCTAGAAATGAATCAAATCTTTCTTTTAGTGAGAGACGCTGACCCCTTGCAATAAAATAATTTCCCCAAATTGTTCAGCCCTACAGTACATGACACCTTGCGACAGCTGAATTACTGAAGCCAGATTGGTTTTCCTCTTCTTTAATTCAGCAGCATAATTTAGAAACTGAATAGGCCAACCCACACACAGTCATACCTTTTTCCTATAAGACCAAACAGGAAATCAATTCAGGGACACCACACAAAAAAACTGGCAACAGCACAGATTTAGGATTCTATGCGACTCTTCCATCTTGTGTGTATGAATATTTGATGTGTATTTTACAAATTGTGTACATTGGCTGCATTGCCCATACATATTTCCTCAACAGCCAGTGTTGTGATTACAACATGGTGACCTGCACTCTCTTACTAATTCTAAATTTGTGCCACCATTTCACCATGACACTTCCACTTCCACCCAAATGTCAGGTTTCATTTCCCCAGCTGATGCAGAGGGCTGCAAGTGTGTCGTTCTGCCAGGCAACAGGAAGCTAACACAGATGGACAGAGGAGAGGAGCATGCACATGGACAGGACTCCAAGAACTGGCGGTGCACGGAGTGTGATTATCATACTCTTTTGGGCAGATGAAAAAAAACGCTGGGGAAAAAGAACATTAAAAACCTTCTGAAGCTGATATTTCTTCAAAACGATTCAATTAAAAACTTTTATTTGAACACAAACTCACACAGAGCTTCTGAAGTGAGGACTGGTGTTTTTCAAGATTAAATCGTCAGTGTTTGATTTCAGAAAAGAGTTTTTTAACACCACATACTATTTCCCTTATTTCATGAGGATATTTATGTATTTCATTCATTTATCAGTAAGAACACCTTGTTTCAGATTTATTTAAACTCATAATCTCCCCTATTGTCAAATTCATTCTTGATCATTTCAATATACTTCCACAGCACTAATTCCAACATAGCCGCATCATACTCAACACTTGGATGCTTGAGATCAATCTGTCTAAACGCTGACTAATTAATTCCGTTCCATTCAACTTGGCTGTTTTTTTTTGGCTAGCTGCTAAATTGCTGTCACAACAGAAGCTTTCCAGCAGCTGCCTTTCTTTCCAGCTCTGCTTCTACGTGATACACAAATGGTGGTCCTCATGCAAAGGTCATTTTCATGCACAGTTAAGACGAGCTACTGTTACAGTGTGTAGGGCTGCCGCAATAATTGCAAAAATTAAATACCGCGGTATGAACGACACCAAGGCAGAGTGAAGACAAGATACTGCGTCTCCTTAATACTGTTTCCAGGAGAAACTGACCACTGCACTGGTGCTGTGTCCCTTTTAAAAGCAGCTCAAAGTCGACTGAATTTACTCAACAAATTAACTAAAAAAACTGTGACTCAATCCACAGGGTTCCCACACCTTGGCTGACATCAAATTCAAGGACTTTCCAGGACTAATTGGCTCAAATTCAAGGACTGAATTTGCTGACACAGCTTAACTGATTTATATCTGGCCAAGTGATTGTCCTTGGGAACTTGAGCAAGTCTGTAATTTCCTTTGCGGAGCCAGACATCTTAGAATTTGCATTTCCCAGGCATCATATCATTTGTTCTCTCTGGCTTAACGTTACTCGCTCATGGTTCTGCATGGAATGTCTTGTCAACAGCGGAGAGAGACAGTGGACGGCGGACACAACACAGATAGTAATTAGGACTTGATGTTTGTTCTGTATAGGCCTAGTCTACGTACATCGAACAACTTGATTTCCTTCTTGCATAAAATTCAAGCCCTTTCAAGGACACGTCTACAAACTTTCAAGGATTTCAAAAAAACATCAACATATTTTTACACCCACTGTGATCACGAATATTCACATGCAAAATTATCACATACCGAGGCATAAAGCCATATTAGCCATACCATGGGGAAAATTTAGCTTCAGCACAACAGCCCGAATAGCACGACTAAGCCATTCAGTTGGATTACTGCTCTTGTCCAAGTACACAAGCACTAGAGGGGAATCAGTTTATTGAGTTTAGAGTTAGAGTTTAGTTTACTTTCCCTATTAGCTAGTGGCTAATTGTTAAAATTCCTGTTGCCATTCTAAGTCTTCCTAGTGTTCATGAACGTATTCAAGTTGACAGAGGATAAAAAGTTATGCTCTGTCAATCTAACAAATGTGCCATCCTGGATTTTGCAATGTTTTGGACCCTGGGCCAGCTTGAGTCTGACTTTGACTCTGGTCTCTGATCCAACTGAGGTATACAAGGTATACATAGGAAAGTAATTTGACAATGTGTTAGGTTGATTTTGACAAATTTGATTACATAAGGTACACTACGAGTACACTGGATGTGGCTCCCTCATGGCTGGGGTCAATTCGAGACGTCCAATTAGGAATCTTGTTCAGAAGAACCCCAACCATTGTCAGGATTTGAACCGTAAACCCCTTTGGTTATAAACCAAGTTCCCTTTCCACTAGGTCATGAGCTGTCCCTCACTCCACTCAATGCCTGATTTTGAAAAATGCCAAGAAATGGGAGGAGGAGGATAGTGCAGAGCAGTGAGGGGGTCATGGCCTGATAGTGACATCTGGCACCTAGTTGCAGCAGTCTAACAAAGTGCTGCTAACACCACGATTTACGCGGTGGACAGAGAAAGGTGACAGAGCCACACCTCCAGTATTTAAAAAAGGGGAAGGAGACCAGTGACGGACGAAAAAAGCCAATAGCAAAATTTGAATACAATCTCTGGTGTTAGACCAGAGAGAGTCAATAGATAAGCAGATGTTATATCACATGTATCATTTCAATACTTAGCACTAAACTGTGAGGATTTGCCCCTGGATCAGTAAATAACATTACTATATACCCATATACACTCATACCTGAAAAAGTGGTTTGTGGATTTAGTTATACTTTCAAATTCCAGTTTTAGTAGGACATTTCTTTTCAAATGTCATGTACAGGTACCAAATGTCCATAAAGAATAAAATCCTTTTTTTTGTGCTGATGAATGTAAATCAGTGTCTTTGTTCCTCTAGCGGGCTTTTAATGTTAAGTACCTGAATCAAAATTGCTATAAAGTGCTTAGGAGATTTCCTAACTGCCAAAAAAGAATAATAATTTTAAAAACCCTGAGAATTTCCATTTACCTTCATGAGGCAGTTAATAAATTCCTTGCAAGCGCACACACACACACACACTTATGTCCAACTCGCAAAATATGTTCACCCTACCAAAGACAACTCCAAAGTGGAGAAAATAATACAATTTCATTGCATAGAGATAAAATGTGCCTATCCAAAAATAGTTTGTCCCTTTCTCAACAAAATGACTGCAAAATTGTGTGTATCCCTCTAAAACCTTTGATTGTATCACACTTTTTAAAAACAAATGCACTGTATTTCCTATTTTCATAAAACTTGAAGTTCCTAGACCACCTAATTCTGAGGTATCCGGGTCAGCAGCCTTGATCTTGCAAGGTTGCTTTCCCGCTACCAGATGGTAGGGGGAGTGGAGACAACTCCCTGCAACAAGCCTTTACCCGTCACAAAGACTCCAAAGCTGTTAAATTAAGGTAAACAAACAATTAGTAGTCATTGTCAATAATAATTGCCGTTAAAGTTAGTTGCTGACAAATTGAATTGTCGATAATTGTCGGTTACGTCGTCGTACGGCTTTTTCACTCTGTGGACGTGAACAACGTAATGGGGTTTTTTTTATACAGAGTGAGACATCTCACTTTCATACCTATCTCTGCTGGGAGTTGCATGTGAAGTGACCAGCGGGAGACAGCAGGTAAACCTCAGAGTTCCATGGCTGCTGCCTATCGAACACCCTCTCGCTGGAAAATCTCACTGTATGGGAGCATTTCACTCTGGACACATCGAGGGAAACAATAAATCTTAAGTAAAATTTGCAAAGCCAAGCTAGCATATCACGGGAGCACATCGGTGATGATTTAAAAAAGACTATTCCATTACTATTGCTGATTAGAGATAAGCAGATGATCAGTAGATGACAGCATTGGTAATGGCACTGCTTCGTGCTACAAGTAGAGCTGAACTTGCAATCCTTGCTCAAGGCATGCAGAAAAGTAAGCATGTTTATTGTGTTGTCGTTGTTGCAGTGTTTAAGAGGTCAATCACTACCCATGGTGGCATTTAAGTAAGTTTATGTGCAGACTCAACACATGCCAGAGGAACATTTGCTGGTATTAACCCTTGTGTCGTGACCTTGCCTGCAACACACTTAGACCTACTGCGTTAATCTGAATATACACAACTTCATCACTCTAGGAAGGACAGTCACACAAGCCAGTCTGACGATGGTGATGATGATGATGATGATGATGACTGTGGATGAGGGGAGTTACTTATTGCCCTGGCAGCAAAGGACACAAGGACACAGCACTGTGACGTGATGGTGACCATTTTAGTCATATAGTGCAGGCAGCAATGCAACAGGTGCTGATGCCACACTCGCAACCTCGTGTTAAAAGGCACACGTCTCAAATATGCTGTCAACCTCTTAAGAAACAAGGTCAATTTGCCTGCTTTAACTTTCTTATGGGATGCTTCTTGAGTCCTAGCTACCAATGCACAGCGTGGGGGCTGAAAATTGAAAAGTAATTGTGACAAGGAAAGCAGAACTAAGAGGTATTCATGGAGGCAAAATTGATTTGGTATCCGATCAAGCGTGGACTGCCGGGGTGTTGAACTAGAAAAGGAGGCTGTGAGATGAAGACAGAGGAGGATGACGAGAGGGTAGCTGCAGTGAGGATGGGTGGGAAGGCATATATAACAGGGTGGAAGGCCAGGCAAGCTCAGAAGACAAGCAGGCTTCAGGGAGGGAGGGAGGGCGGGTGAACAACTGGAGCAGACAGAGATGAACTCAAGCCACGCAGCTTTCAAGGCACGTGCTCAACCTTCTCCTGCCCCAAGATAGACACTCTCTAGTGTCCCTTATGCCAGGATCAGACTACACAAATTCAGGCAGATTTTCATGCGAGTTGGTCGTGACTGACACATTTACAGTGTCGGACCAGATTATGAACACTCCACGACACCATGACAAGAAGTCTAACATGTTAGTATTCTTTTGTTTTACTGCCGAGTCTGACATCTCATACGACACGTAGCATGCACTCATAAACATGCCAAAGAAAAAGAGGGCTGCTGCTGCTGCTGCTGCTGCTGCTGCTGCTGCTGCTGCTGCTGCTGCTGCTGCTGCTGCTGCTGCTGCTGTTGGGTGGAACTGACACCGAACAAGGTTTCATTAAACTTTGGTAACAGTACCCCTGCCCCTCTGACATCTCCTCAAGGGACTACCATGACAAATTCCACCGGCATCACCCACAATAGCATTTTTTCCTTGATTTAGCCATGACTGACAACTCCTTGCTCACCTCCCCGATGACTTGTGAACAACAATCTATGCCACTGTGATTAATAATCTGACATGCTGACCATCGTGAAAGACAAAAATATCATGACAGGCTGTTCCGGACATTACTCTTTAGTAAACCTACCACAGTAAACCCATGTTGAGCACACAAGGAGAATAGGGAAAGAGTTGTCTCCATGCACTTTCATGGCTCCCGCTGTCTCCTCATGCATTAATAAGAATACTAGAAGGTTATTAAATCTTAAGATAAAAATTATTAAGACAAGAGGTCAGATGAGAAACTGATCTTGTGTAAATAAATCAAACCTCCATGCATGAGTCTACTGGGGCATCTTGACCCAAAGCTGATAAAAATACACCTCATGTTTTGGCAGTCCTGCATTGCAAATATCTTTTGGACAACGATGTCCCAGGGTAAAAAACAAACAAAAAAAAGAGTCCCAACCAAGATGACTCCTTCTGTCTTGCTAGCCAATATACATAGATATCTATAGTAAATGAGAAATCCAAAGCACAGGAGACCTGAGCTGAGCTACATTCCTATCAGAATAATTAAAAACCTGCTTGAGGGTTGTTACTGCTTGTCTGGGTGTGACAGTGTGTGTGTGTGTGTGTGTGTTGTTAAAGTTGTGTCTGATACCGCTGCATAATTGCATGCATAATTAATTCGGACTTCATCAACGACAAACTGTTTAACTGTTCCGGAAATGTTGAGCGACAGACACCATAAATTATGATAAATGTGACCCTGCACATAAAGCCAACAATGTCAGGCAGAGACAGGGAAGTGTAACTCTGCAGTTAAAATCTTTGGTGTAATGATGTGCAAACAGCTTGATCTATAGCTGCTGCAGTGATCGCACAGTGTGAGTTCCATCCATCCATCAAGGGTGTCAACGATATATTTCGAATTCTGGAATGATGAGGTGGCTGTAGGGCAGCCTGTTTGTTCACAACCTGTAGCTACAAGCTAGAAAAGTGAGCTTGGCAGCAGAGGAAATTAAATTTTCATCAAATGTATCTGACTCCACCACACTGTTAACTTTTGCACTGTCTGCATTATTTTTTACTTTTCACCAGCAACTCACAACAAATACTAGACAAGTAAAAAGCCTCTTTTCCACCTATGGTCCCAGCGCTCCTTGGCACGGCACGGCACGGTTTAGGTTGGTTTTCCACTATAAAATAGTACGGTGTCATCACTGCACGGCTGCATGAAACTGCCACCCAAACGAGTGACTAGTGACTTGTGAAGAAGTTGTTTTCAGTGAAACTGTCTCATTAGAATCAGTTAATTAAAAGTATTTGTTCAATACTTCCTCCATGATCGGAGCACAGACTGCGTCTGACACTGAAATACAGCGGCAGGGTTTGGGATGCCACACACGATCGGCAGTGCTGTCGCTAAATACACCAGACTTCTCTGAGATTTTAGACATTTAGACATACATCCCTGGTAGTTGTTGGCTATTAAACCACGTTTTTAGGATTGTTACGACAGTTAGGCATTGTTCGGCTTGATTTTTGTGTTGAATGTCTCTTCCTTTGACGGCACTCTGACCACTCTCATGCATAGTATCGCCTCAGTGCGCTTGGGACCTCACCAGAGCAGGTACTAAAAAAGTATCCAGTACCAGGTATATACAGTATACATTAAAAAAAACATACCTGGTGTATATATATATAGGTATATATATAGATATATATATATATATATATATATATATATATATATATATATATATATATATATATATATATATATATATACATATATATATGCATATATATGTATATATATACCGGGTATATATTTATTAAAAAAAAACACGTTGGAACCAATTAATCCATGATGTAGTTGATTAATCGCTGCAGCCCTAATGTAAAACTATAAGAGGGATGACACAACTGACGATGTCATTGTGTAAGAATAGCTGCACTTTTTGAAACCCACTGGTGTATTTTAAACATGGACAGGAAAACAGGTCAAATGAGAGATGATCAAAAATCTTTCACTCACTAAAACAAATATAGAAATATTCTGGAGCATAACAAGAATGATTCCAACACCTTGATTGACATCAAATTCAGGTACATTTCAAGGACTTTCCAGGTCCAATTTCCTCAAATTCAATGGTGTCCACTTTGATTTGATTTGCAGCACACTTTGCATCTGGCCAAGTGATTGTCCTTGGGATCTTTGGCAAGCCAGTCCTTGCAATTTTCTTTGGTGAGGCAGAGATCTTGGAATTTATCACGTAATTTGAGACCAATGACGGAGAAAGACAGTGGACAGTGCCCACAACACAGATGGTAATTACGACTCGACATTCGTTCTGTGTAGGCCTAGTGTACGTACACCGAGCAATGCAGGCATGAAACAGTAGGTGGTGTCGTAACAAACAAGGGCACATTGGTGGCGGGAGACATTTACCTAAATATCAATTGAACTCCTGTCTTGTAACAAATTCAAACACTTTCAATGACCCACGAGGGCCTTTGGAAACTGTTCTTCAAATTCACAAACTTTCAAGGATTCCAAAGACCCGTTGGAACCCTGCCTCTGCAGGATTTTATTTTAAAAGGCCCTTATGAGACGGCAGCATACATTTCAAACAGGCAATTACAGTTTGAATGTGAACTTCACATCCCATATTCAAAGTAATATCAAATTTCGAATAAAAAGTCACAGCCCTAGTGATGACAATTCATTGCTGCACTTTATTATTCTTTTTTTTTGCTTAGAGAGAAATTTCCCAGCACCATGACATTCAATTTTGCAGCTTGGTTTCTTGTCGCTACGACCGTATGAGGGGTGCACATACCGAAAGAGAGAGAACTCCTCCTGGTGCTCTTGGAGGACAGAGGGCCGAAAAGGAGTGAGAGCAAGCAATGAAGAGCAACGGAAGGAAACAACAATACCCCTCAATATTAGGGGTATTGAATATATTGCACCAGACATTTCCACATGCACACACGCACGTGTACACACAGCAATAAATTCTTTTTTCCATTATTACACATGAAGTGTGATGCATTCAGAAAGCCATTACCAAACTGACAGGCTATCTTTCAAAAATGTACAACCAAAACTAACACTTTTTAATATTTGTAGGGATAATATTTCACTATTTTGCCACTGTAATGAGAAAAATGTTGCAGCAAATTTTATTGAGCACTGTTTTATGAAACAGTCTCCCCTCGTTGGTGATTTTGTTTGTCTTATTTCACAATAAACTGTCACAACAAAATGTTTAAGGGCGTGTGGGGCAGCCAGGCCACTGACTATCCAATAACAACACGAAACACATCGGTCATGAACAAAAATTGAAGCTGAAATAGGTATATTTTTCAATAATATTGGAATAGTGGTTTGAGCTTATTTTCCCCAAAACACTTGAAGGTTGTGTACAGACACCACGTTGCAGAAAGTGTTTCAAACACAGATATTCTCATATTAAAATAAAAAAAATGTTACTCATTAAGAAGACAAATACAAGATAAGAGCAGTAGACATTCTCTGTAGGTAGCCTGGAGCCTTGACATCCCAAACTACACTTGGTGCAGACAAACCCACAACACTATAAAGGAGATAGCGCCCTTAATGTTTGGCACAAACAAACCACTATTACTCTAAAAATCCTATTTAAAAACAGCTGATAGCCTGTGTAGAGAATCAAAACTAAAAAAAGTGTCCTGAAAATGTTCCTCTGGCCACAGGATTGTTATTCCGGGAAGAAGAGAGCAGTGCATGGGAAATAAATAATTACCGAGGAGTGGAGAAGAGCATTAGCACCAAATCAAATGACAGCGATTATAATGAAAAACTTGGAGGAGGAGGAAATACTGCAGGACAAGAGTTGCTTAGCTGAAAATGTGTGGTGAGGAAAGGAAAAGCTAAGCGGGTCTAATTCCTCTGTGCGAGTCTTAAGTCTTTGCGGGTGTAATCCTTTCATTATTGGGTGCCTACATACTCCCCGATTTATCTTTCCAGACTTAATTTATGACCTTAAACCCTTGCTTGCAAAAAAAGATTGAAGTTTTTGCTCAATGTTCTATGTTGATGAAACAGCCAGTGGTTTTATAGATACTAACGGAGCCACATTACTCTTCTGATTTTTCTCTTATTTATCTACCTCAAATAAGAGAAAGGCTTGGGTTGCTCAAACATGGGTTATTTGTAATTGTTGAAATTTAAACTTAAAGCCGAACTTTGCAAGTCTGGTCGATTAGCTGCCTCTTGCTTTGAAAAAACAGACAGTAGAGGAAGTGGAAACGGCCCCTAATGTCCCTGCACCAAGCCATTTAACCATCACAATGACTCCAAAGCTGTTGAATTAGGGTAGTTAAAAGGTAGGATAGTTCTGCTTTTAAATTATTTCTTCACGAAAAAAATCCCAAATAAATAAACCTCCATAAATACCTGAATTCAACTCCAGGACGTTGTCTATGATGCTCTAATGGGGCCAATGTTGCATGGCTTAGGGTTAAAAAAAAGGATCTCTGGTTGTGCCATAGACAAAAATCTTCCGGTTTGATGGTTGAAGCCAACCAGAAAATTAATGTCCTAAATAGCCACCAGGGAGTGACTCCACTGGTTGCAAAAACAAGTCAATTTAAGTGGAAGTCTGTGGAAAAATTGGCCTACTTTTAATTATTTTATAACGATCAGGTCACTAATGCCACATCCACATGGAAACACAACAATCTTTTTCTTTGTTTCAGGAAATGTCTTCATCCCCAAAAACAATAAAACAAAACTCTGAACACTGTAGAACATTATGCCTGGCCTATACATAGCGCTGCAACGCTGCTACACCAAAAACCGGAGATTCTAATTAGTATACATTACAATGTATACAACCCCAGAAAAAGAGAAGGAACGAACCAAGTCAGGGCGGAAAGAAGGAAAGAAAATTAAAATGATCTTAAAGCAAACAGACCGAACAATCTTCAAACACAAGAAGAGGAAGATGACAAAGGTAATCGACAGTGAATTCAAGCGCAAGAGAGGTGGGATAATGATATCATCATTTTCCCAAAGTAGCGTAGTGTTAGTGTCAACACAAAAACGCAAGGGTGGCGTTTTGAGCATAAACCCATTTTCGGACCTAAAAAAAAACACATATGATTGGATACAGTCTGACCAACAACTGGTATCGCCAGGCGACGTCTGTACATTACCGCTTGCAAAACCTCGACATAGCATTAGCCAAGTAGTGAAACTCTAGGCTTCAGAACAGAAGTTCACACTTTGATGGGGCTCTGTAAAGTCTGTAATGTCTGAACTAAACTCATAAATGTGACTGGATTAGCAGGCGCCTGTGTTAGAAAATTTGCATAATGTAATTTGATTAAGGTGACACTCGTGCAGCCACTTGGACAGCTGAACATCTCTCAAATTCTGCCGTGCGCAGCATGAGCAAAGACAAGCAGCGGACCCACAATGCACTTTTGAGACCCTGCATTTTTTAAATGAAAACAAAGCCGTACGGATGAAGGGGGAGCAGTGGCACACTATCAGAGGGGTTCTTGAAAAAAGATATCAGTTTTTCATTTTGTTATCTGAAACAGTTTGTAGACTACTTTCTAATCCAACTATCAAAACATTTCGAGGGAAATACATGGGGAGGGGGGAGTCCCTGGAATATAATTGAATCTGGCAGGTGGAACATGGCTGAGAAAAACCTCTGCTACAACATGTGGCCTAAGTTGTGCTGACACAAGGCAGTGACACTGGGCCTCATTCCCATAAACAGCAACTGCAGCAAATGAGCCATTAAGTTCCACATTATGGCTGTTTGGCCTGGGACGACTGAGTGTGCAGAAAAACACAGACTCACAGAAGGCTGAAAAAACTATTTGTGGGGCTCTCCATGCTTTTATTATGATTCTTGACATATTATGTGCACATAAGCTGTCCATGTATTTTAATTATTTCCTAAAAATTACCTCTCTGTCTATAACTGAAGTTTACAAGCTTAAACGATTCTGAAGATTACACGATCAGAAAAGAAACATATAAAGGGAGACTTTTAGGTTTTTCGGAATGGAGACTCTGAGATAACTGTCGTGAAAATATATTGAGGTTAAACCATCCACTTCATCTTTTTGCCCACCGGTTAGTCATGATTTCCCACTTTAAGAATCTATCGGTACCCTGCAGAGTCAGGAGCGCTCAGAGGTGTGATGAGCTATCAGAGCTGGACAGGCACTTGCGCATGAAAGATGAGCTACTTGGGAGAGTCGGCTTTGAACCTGGTCCATCAGTATCCTCCAGGACGGTGGCTGGAAGCTCTTGCTTTGATGGCAGGGCCAGCTCTGCTCTCCCTTAGGCTCAGACTCTAAGCCCCTCAGGTCAGGGCCATGGAATCCCAGTGTTTAGACAAAATCTCAATGTGAAATGTTTGATCTGTACGGTCAAATTATTCATCCATCAGTCAGTCTACCAAGGTAGAACTGTTTATTTATTACATCAAAGCTGAAGTAGGCAGGATGGCTGGAAAATCTATTCATCCACAGGTTATTCAAATTTGTGGATCTCTGTCCTGAGCTCCCTTCATCAGATGACCATGGACAGACGCACTTGATTCATGAGTGAGAATGGAGCTAAAGAAATCTGTAAAACTCTTTCCTGATCCTGAGATGTGTTTAGTTGTGTCTTTTTTTTTTGGTTTCTCTGCTTAATAGAAAGTTAGAACTACAGAGCATAGCTTTTGGAAGATATATCATTATTCTGCCTCTATTTGGTCTTCCTAAAAAATATATTGTAACAGTATTCAGGGGAAAAAAACAGTATGAGGGCAACATAGATGGTTCTGTGGTGGATAATCATCAGGCAACGGGATAAAGTTATTACTGATTCCTGCCTGAGTTCACCAACAAAGGACGTGCACTGTGTGTGTAGCGGAGGGTCAGATGAATCAGTTGTCAGTATGTCAGTGAGTGAGAGAGAGCGCAGGGTTCCCACACATTGAATAAGCACATCAAATAAGGACTTTTCAAAGACTTTCCAGGGCCAATTGCCTGAAATTCGCAGATGGTGTCCACTTTTATTGATTTGCAGCATGCTGTGCATGTGGCCAAGTGATTGTCCTTGGAATCATTGGCAAGTCAGTCTTTGTTATTTTCTTGGGTGAGATAAAGATCATGTGCAAGATCTTGGAATTTGCATTTTTCCGGCATTGTGTAATATACTGCCTCTTCCTTAATGTTAATCACTTATGCGTACTGTAGTCTAGGTACATCCACAAATGAAGGGAAACAGTAGGTGGTGTCATAATAAACAAGCACACATTGGCGGTGGGAGGCATTTACCAAAATATCCACAAAATCCAAGCACATATCAATGACCCATGTTTATCTACGGCGATTTTCAAAAGGATTTCAAGGACCCGTGGGAACCCAGAGGGAGATGAATGAAAGGACGATGCATTGCATTTTTAAATAGCATTGAAATAAAGAATACAGAGCCCTGTGAATAAAGATCGCCTCCGTTACACACACACACAAATCAAAGGACGCAACAAACAAGAACTTAGACTTAGATTTTTTTTGGGGGGGGCGGGGCTGTAAGCACAAAATATGGAGAAACAGTATTACATGACAACACACTAACAGGTGTTGTTGTAAAGGTGAGTTTGTGTTACTTTTGTACGAATGCATGTGTGTGTGTGTGTGTGTGTGTGCATCAGAGAGTACCAGGATCAGTGGGAAAAACACTGAGGATCAAAAAGATTCTATATCAGCATTTTGGTAAGAGGGTGCAGCACCACTGTTACCCGGTTCAGATAAAAACCCTGCTGTTTGCATGGTATTTCCTTCGTCTGAAAAACAAGCTTTGTCAAGCAAGACTATCAGCAGTGCAGGGTCAGGTGGGGGTAAGAAGTGTTTATCAATCTATCAAAGTGCTAAATTATCTGCAGTAGAATTAACTTTTGAAACTCTTCATGGGCACTTCTTCTTTATGTTTTCAGTTATACTTTAAGTCAAACAATTGTTCTTGACATAAATCTATTAACTTACTGTGTGCAGCACGAGAATGTCGCTAGGCCCAGTTGCCAGTGCAATATTTAAAATTACAAAAAAATGAATCACCCACTACAGCTTTAAGTAGCTCAAACCGGTTTTTCTTTGTTATCCCTGCTGGCAGCAAGTTTTCAGACAGCAACTCTACAGCCAGTGCCAACTGTGTGTCAGTAAGCCATAAAAACAACCTCTTCAAAAACTGAAAATTAACAGCATGTTGTCTTGTTACTTTATTTACCAGCACAGAGATTAGATAATTATTGCATGTTCTGAGGTATTCATTCAGACCGACACACATTGAACACACTTCAAATCCTCATATGTAATGTTTAACTTGTTTACTTCTTGTGCAGAAGAAAACCCTGCATAACAAACGCCTATAAAGACAAAAATAATCAAACCAAGTCTTCAGCAGTGCTGTGCTGTGCTGTGCTGTTAAGATTGTTCTGTTCTGTTCATTTCTGTTCAGCTTGTGAGAAAAAAAGATGCCTGAAGGGTGATGAGGTTAAACAAAGGGTGAAGCTTTTTTTTTTATGATTTGTCCAGTGTGAACATGCAGTAATTCATCTGGATGCTGAGCAGGAGGCCGGGGAGGCATTCACTACGCTTCCTGCCAGTATATGGATGGAGTGTGACTGTGCGCTTCATTTCCCATGCCCAATTTTGGTGCTTCCTTCTGGTAACAGCAGGCAGAGATGACAAGGAAAAAGCCCTTTCCCACACATGTGCCTCTGTTGAGTCCGCAGAGGTCCAGTCAAGGCAGCAGGATGATAATCCTCGTGTGCCACACTAGCTTACATAACAAACATTTTGAGTTTGTTTGCCACCAGGAATGAGTCACAATTTGTCCAGCGGGGCAAGAGGAGACTGTTGCATAATAACAAGCCAACTCCGAAGATGTTAAAAGCATAAAGGACAAGGGAGGGGAGAAAGAGACTCTTCAGAGACTGAGCTTTTGTTTTTTTGGTTGCTCTTTAGCCACGGTTGCTGCTTCCACCACGTTCAGATAAAAGGTAAAGCTAGGGTACAAAAAAAATATCTAATCCCAACATTTTAGTCAGCTCCCGAAAGGGGTTAAAATTAGGGCTGGGCGATATGGGAAAAATCTTATCACGATATACTTTTTACATCATTAATTACCAATATATATGACAATATAAATCAAATCAATATTTCTTAGGGCTGTAATCGACCTAAGAAATTCTTCATCAACTGAAACCCTGAAATTCATCACGTGCATCTGCGCAATATCATAGCCCATGATTTCCGAAAACATACTAAGTCAAATAGTGATATCGGCGAAAGAACTGTTGAGGAATATTTACATTATTTAGCTCTGTGCATGTCCTCGCACAGAGCGAGACTGAACACAGGAGCTCAGCTTCGCGGCTGAGACACAAATAGAAGCGAGTGCGCTTGCAGTTATAAAACGAATCAACAATTATTAGACTAAAACATTGAAATATGCCAATTCTGCTATGTTCATATACTCAAAACGGACGGAGCAACATAACACAGACAAGTTAGCGTACCGTTTTTATATGATATGCCATGTTTGTATGATATGCCATGTTTGTATATGCAAACTTTGCATTCGACTTTTTTACCGCCATCTATTTTTGTAAAATGCTGCCACACTGCCGATGTCATTGACATGGATGTTAGAGGGGGACTGACTGTAGCCAAAAATGAAAAGCTACAAATTAAATAAAACCGCCATACGTACTTTAATCTATCTGTCTCTTGTGGGTTGGGCTAATACAAAATACTGAAAAAAAAGGGGGGGGTTTTCTGAAGACATGCTGTTACATGTGAAACAGGGGTGCTCTGTTAAATGAAATCAAATTAACCATAGACTGGATGAAATTAACACGGCAAAAAGTCCACCAATCAGTATCGACACATAAATCGACTAGTCAATAGGGACCATATGGCTTGTAAATAATATCACAGCCATTTCAGGCTATGTCCTGATATACAAGATATATGGGGATATCACAGGTTGTTTCTCTGGACTCATGAAAGGTTTTCTCTTACAATGTTTGTGCTTCTCAAAGGAGAGTGACAATACACTCTAAATACACTGCAAAATAAAAACTACTGTTTGTGATCTGTATTATATGCCTAAAATACAGTTATTACCTTTCATTTCAGATAACACCTGGTTCATTTCTTTGGGCTATTTAATGTTAAATGAAGGATATTTATAAGTGTTAGAAACAATAAACTAGTCTACAAATATGGATTAAAGTTTTCATGCTTGATCACCCCTCTCAGTATGGTCTTACAAGGGCGATGCAATGATGATAAATGATACAATTTGTCGTGTTTGCAAATGTTGGCATGAGGGCTGCAACTACGGAATTAAACAAATAATCTTTCAGTTATTTTTTCTAAATGAATCAATTAGTTGCACTAACACTGATGACAGCTGCAGGGCGAAAACTTTTGGTGATTTTTATTGCTGCTGATATTATTCTGCCTCTTTTGGGTCAGAAACAACAATTATTTGTGTGCTATATGTGTGGTATATATATATATATATATATATATATATATATGTGTGTGTGTGTGTATACATACAACTGTTTATATAAAAGCTTATTTAGTGTTTAATTACTTGTTTAGTGTTTTAATTGTATTTGTTATTTACATAGTTTTTGACTTTTTGTTATTTGGATTTATTTTGCATCATAAACTTAAAATATCATCATAATTTTAGTTATTGCAATATCAAAACCCCTCTTGACCAGACTAGATGCTCATTGGCCCCCAGGTCATTTGAGTTTGACACCACAGCTCTAAATGGACTCAAAATTTCCAAAAATCACTAAAATAATTTTTGAAATAACTGTCAGTATTCACCAGATTTGATTCAGAATCCCATCACTGCCATAAACGAGGGCATGGTTTGACAATGGTTTGAATTAAACAGACAAATGCTAATGTTTAAATATCAAAAGAGTTTGCGATTTTGTTTAGTGAGTCAATCAATAATCAATTATTGGAATTGACTGTTCGAGCCATAATTGGTATGGAAACAACATTTTAATAAAAAACCACACAGACCGGGCCTAGTAAAGATGGGATATATTACCCCACCATTTATGCAACTATCTCACAAAAAACTTTTCAATTTACAGAAATTGACTTGTCAAATGATTGTCTACTATGACTATTCATTATTTAATATATTTCAATATCTGGGTTTAGACAATATAATGTCTGAAAATGATTATTTCACATTTATTGTGCAGAATATTTGAATTACTTGAAAAATAACAACAAAAATAATAACTTTAACAGAGTTTAAATGAAGAATAACATATACATAAGCATACATTTCCTAAAGGAATTCCAGAGTCATTCACTCAAAATAAGAATAAAGCAATTCTGAAAGTGAACATCAGCAAAACTGAACAAACCAGTTCCAGCCCACTGGCTCTAAACAAATATTGTATGCCTGTGGTCATAAGCACCTGTTTCTGTGTGTCTCAATGTGTGTCCTTGGGACAAGAGTTGTACAGCAGTAATGCAAACTACTAAAGCTTACACAATACCCTAGGCAGTAACTTATGACACGTGGCATGGACTCAGTGTTTGAATTTGGGTTTTTTTTTTGACTCTTGATCATTTAGATTTTGAGTTTCACTTTACTCGACAAATCATATAGATTTTTAGTAACAGCTGCATTTGAGCAGGAAGTGGAGAGGAATTTCTCTGAATATAATAATATTCTACAAAACCTGATGCTAAGAAAGATCAGAGGCATTCAAACTAAACCACTATACCAAACCTGTTTGATATAATGCTGAATGTGTAGTTCTCATGACATTTTTTTATGATTCTGTTCCAGCCTTACAGGTCAGTTTAAACATATTATTTATTTTAACCCGACAATCTCAGTCATCTCCTTTAACAAACAACCTGTGCTAAACAATGACAGAGACCCATTAATTGTCTAGTGGAATGCTGCTTTACTCCTCAACAATGAACACTGAAAGAATCCTCAGGGGAAGAAATTAAATGACGATGAAGACAACACCCATGGTCTCAGGCTACACACTGCAAACGACACCAACCTCCAACTGTTGTTAGTCTTTTCATTAAGAGATCCTTACCTATTATTAGTAGGTGCATTACATTACATAATGCTGTCTTTAACTGGGCATATGAGATATGTTTGTTTTCTTTAATAGTTGGTGCAAAAACAAAAGGCCAAGAGGGCTAGTTACACACTTTAGGTCTAAAACAAAAAGATAAAATCTGCATGGCGGCAAACACAACAATCAAATAAATAACCACTAAATTAATTTAGGAAAACGTATTAGTCTCGCTCTCTTACTCCTGGACACAGTACAGTATGATTACATGAATAATAATATCCTTGCTTTGACTTTGAATCTTACTAGACAGGGTCAAATCTCATTAGGGACTTAAAATTATTAAATTAGTCAATCAATTTTCTTGCAACTGTGGCTATCAACAGGAATTCGGGAGTTTACTTTTAAATCATTTGAATATTTGCTATTACAGCAGTTGTTGTGCACTCACACCAAGTTTAGCTAGGTTTCTGTTTTCATTTTATACAGGCAATAACACAAACACCCCTTTCTTGCTAGAATTAATAGGCCTTATAGTGTTGTTGACATTTAGAAGCCATTAATTACAGAGCACTTATAACAACAAACTCTCTATTTCTCTAAACTAATCACAAAGAAAAAAAATATGCTGCTTTTAACAATAGCGTACATTACATTACTCCACACAGGTTATCTCTCTTTATACCTGCTGACTGCTCCATCTAAAAACCAGGAAAACCTCTTTCATAAAATGTCCCTGACAGAAACTACATAAGTAAACGTGTCCTAAACAAAGTGAAACTTCACACACCTCTGTATCATGTCAACCCAAACACAACCCAAATAGGAGTTGGAGGCTAAATGTAAAAGTTATTATTCTAAAAACTGCAAACGACAAAAAGTAACTCCGTGTATATGTCACGAGAGGAAAGAAGTCTGTATAATTCACTATGATTTACTTGATGTAGCAATGTTATACTGAAGGATACATTCCACAATGATTACATTAAATTGTTGTGTGTGTTAGCAAGCTCGCTGAAAGCTGCATCACTAACAACATACACAACAATAATCTTACCTGGACTCTTGAGATTATATTTGTTCTCCATGCTGACACAGACGGTGAGGACTCAGTAAGATGCTGAAGTGCTGATGGTTTTCTTTAGCTAACTCGCTAGCAAGCTGACAGCTATAGCTTCACTTTAGCACCCCGGCTAGCTTTCTTCAGGTCCTTAACTACGGAGCAGGACAGGTGAAACCGCACTTCTTCCACTCTCTCCGGCGCAAGATACAACAAAGTCTATATGACGCAGCCGTATCAAAAACACAGTGGTGCTCTCAAGTTATGTATTGTTTCGGTTTTGAAACTATTTGCTAAACGTTAACCACGTGACGTCATTTGTGGGAACGTAAACAGGAAGTAAAAGCCGCTTCTCGTCAGAGTTGAAAGAAGACCCGCCCACATACCACCTCTGATTGGCCCAGCCTGAATGTCTTTTATTTGTAGCCAATCACCAGCGCTCACGTCAAACACAAGCCAATAAAAGCAAACAAAGCAAGGTAGGGGCGGGTCTTCGTTCTCCGTTGGTGGGGGGCAGAGTACAAATTAATGTGCTCTTAACAAATATGACGCAGCATCGGGCAAAATTACTTTTCGTACATGATAATATAATCTCATAATTCATAATTCCATATTCCCTGCATGTATTTGAAGTTAAATCTTTTTTCAGTCGTAGGTTTAGTCATGGTTTATAGCAATGAATAAGAAAGGATTTTATTTTGTTAGCGCAGATTAGATTTTAACAAATTATATTGTCTCCACAAACCAAACCACTAGATTATTATAGTGCAATAACTGTTTTTTTTTCTTACAAAATCGTAAAGTAGTCTGATTTCAGCTTCTTAAATAATGAAATTTCTTTGCTCTTCTATGACAGTAAACTAAATATATTTGGTTTGTGGTTAAAAACACATTGAAGGGTTATTGTTAGTTGTTTATTTGTCTTCATTCAATATTTTCCTCTGATCTCAACTCCTCAAATGTGACTTTGTTGTGGTCATTTTCAGGTTTGGTAACACAGATTGACATTTTACACAATTCCCTCCTCTTACGGATGAAAAAATGAATGGTGTTTAAAGCTCCTCACCGTGAGACACTTCTGTCACCCTGCACGTCCCACCAGAGATGAATCACTTGTATTTCATTAACACAGTCAGTGCATCTTAACATTTAGACCAGACTGCCTCCTGCCTGCATGTCGGCCTCTTCCTGCCACCAAAGGCGTAACTGCTAATTCATCATGTATTTTGCCCTTTTACACTATACTGCAGTTAGTCGAAGAATAAAATCATGAAATAGATGAAGCAAGACACAGAAATCTGTGAGTTACAGACCCGATTATTTTGCGTAAGATTTCACAAACACTTTTAAAGCATTATGCATTGTGAGTTAATGAGCTCTGAACTGTTTTATTAAAACAGACAAACAAACAAAACAGTTTTCCCTTTATTTCTAAATTGGTAAATATTCTTACTTTTCTAGATAATGCCTCTGCAGCCATTTTAAAGCCATGGATTTTGCTGTGTCACATGGAGCATTATCCTGCTGGACGTAACCATTAAACTGTGGCCATAAAGGGATGGATGAACGTGGTCAGCAGCAATAATCACACAGGCTGTGGCATTCAAAGTAATATTTACCCTCTAAGGTCTTTTTGTTTTTGGCCTGATTTCGTTATGAAAATGTTCCTTTACGAGGCTGCAGTGATGCAAAATGAACGTAATAGCAGTTCAATTACCATAGCAACAAAGGAAAATATTAGCCTGGAAAAAATTAGACTCACACAATTCTATTCAAATAGCTCACAAACAACAAGGAATAATAGTTTTGTTTTTGTTTGATGTTGAGGGGCAAAGCATGATAGGTCTCTCACACACACACACACAACCACACACACGACACCAAAGCATCATTGGTGCTAATCAACAGGTACTCATAGAAGAATTTTATATTGCCGTGAACTCGTAGGAAAGGTGCAACTCATAGCTTCTAGGCCAAAAAATACAAAATAAGGCTCTTGCTAGCAAATATCCAGACATATTTAATATTTAATCCATTTTTGAGTTTGAGTATTGACTAAAAATGACCTATAGGGCACAGATGAACTTCTAGTCTGGTCAGAAGAGGGCACTGCTCAAAAAACCCTAGCAGGGCTGCACACCCTTTCAGAATAAAAGCATTTTGTTTCCATAATAGTTGCTCACAAAAATATTTGTTAATGTGCTAAATATAATGTATATTATTATTTTTACTATTATTATTATTGTTGTTGTTGTTGTTGTTGTTGTTATTATTATTATTATTAGAGGAGTAGGTCATTATAATTTGATTGTAAATGGTGGGCCATGTCAATTCAACTATGAGGGCATATGTGGTGAGTTTGAAACTCTGATTAAGTCTGATTATTTTTTATATTACATATTTTATTGGTTTTGTGATAATGGGAATTTTAGAGAGACCCTTCCTCTTGCCACATTGACCACATCACTGTCCCTGCAAAGTGAGGTGATGTAGATTTTATTATTCATATAACGTTTGCTTATTGATTCATTGTGTGTTTTGGGCTGCCATGCACTGAAAAGGAGAATTTTTCCCTTGTGTATAAAGATGACACAGAAAAGATAAATACTACCTTGGCCCACATGCCCAGTGTTTATGGGTGCGTTTAATTTCAGGCACAGCGACAGCTTATCACTGTTGCACAACAATGACTCCTGGAGTCCGTGATTGCAAACCCTTTGCATCATCATTTCAAAGCAACCACCGGGTAAAATGAACATCAAATCTCCAGATCACAGCGCAAAGCATCGAGGGTGTGATTTGACCTCTGACTCATGTCGCACCACATCAAGAGCAGCCAACGTGTGCGCCCACGCACTTACGCTGTTGCAGTCAGACAACACTACAGTCGAGGGCACACCCTTAGGTGCAGCATGACGTATATACAGATGAACATTCCCACAGAGAGCTACTCAAAGACAGTTAAGGAGCTGCTTGAAGATGGTGGAAAAGCAGCTTCTAAGAGAACCCAGAAGATGAAGTCACCAGGGGAGGAGGTGTGATAGAGGAGCAAGGAGGAGGAAGATCGGATTGTACGCGAGGATGTGAAGGAGGTTAGAAAGCTACAGAGGTGCAAGGTTGTGGAGAGCCTTGAAAGTGAGAAGGAGAATCTTACAGTCGAAGCCAGTGGAGTTGTTGAAGGACAGGGGTGCTGTGATCTATGGAGGAGCTTCTGCTGATGATCCAGGGCAGCTGAATCCTGGACCAGTTTATGGAGAAGCTTGAGAGGTGGACCAGAGAGGAGAGAGCTACAGTAATCTAAACAGGATGTGACCAGGGCACTGACTAGGATGGCGGTGAAGTTAGGTGTTAGAGACGGGCAGAGACGGTTGATGGTGCGCAGGTAAAAGTCTGCTGATATGAGCTTCCAAGCATGGTGAGCTGTCGAGTATGACTCTTGACCTGGGGAGAGGAGGAACTATGGAGTTCAAGATTGTTATAGAAAATCTGTCAGACTTATTGGAGCTGGAGAAACAAGGAGAACTTCAGTTTTATTGCTTCTGAGGTAGAGAAAGTTATGAGAGAACCAGGATTTAACTTAGAGGAGACAGTTGGAGATGGGTGATGGTGGGAGAGTGGACTTGTGCTTGGAAGACAGATAGTGATGGTTCATGTAATAGTGAAAGTGAATTCCATTTTTCCTGAAAATGTGACCCAGGGGTAGGAGGTAGATGATGAAAAGGAAAGGACCCAAGAGAGAACCCTGGGGAACACTTGTGGTTTTTGAGTTGACCAAAGATGAACGACTTGAACCTTGTTAAGGGAGGTGCCAGTGAAACCACTTACAACATAAAAATACAGTGGATCGGCAGAGCTTTATTTCAGCCTTATATTGGTTTGGTTTTTATAATCCCAACAAAGATGTTGGTAAATGCTACATTTTAGCCACGCTAAGCTATAAGTAGGATTGTTCACACCTGGCATTAAAATGTGTCCTGTATGCGTCTCCTGTGACCACATGACACATCATGTGTGTGTCTGTGTGTGTGTGTGAGAGAGAGAGATATGTATGAGGCTGAGTATAACAAATCCTTTCTTCTGTTTCCATAATATGACATAAGAACAACACAACAATTTCAGTTTCGTTTTTAATATCAATTTAGTGTCCCAACCCAAAAGTAATGAATAAAATTAGATTAGGGAGTATATGGGCCATTCTACCGAATTCGTGCAAAGTCCAGAGTTGGAAACACATTTTCAAAAGTTGTTTTTTTCCAAAAACCTTGTCCATACATATATTGTACCATATGTCTATGGTACATATCTAGTAAAGGCGCAGTCAAATTTCATATATTAATGTCTGCCTGTTCTTGAAATGTTTTTCAACTCCTAAAATTTGTCACTACCGTAACACAGCAACACACTGCAATAAAAACCATTATATTAATCTGTTAATATTGTGTGTCCATACACCCTCTAAAGAATAATTTTAGTAATTTATTATGAAGGGTTTTACAACTAAATCAATTAAAATAATTTTTTTAACAAATTTACAAAGTTTATTTTCTAAGACTCATCAAAATTTAAATGCAATCTTTTTTGTAAAATGAATTACACTGATCATAGAGATCTCAGAGTTCATTAGTTATTACATTGAATGTATATTAAACCAATAGTTATCATAAAATGTTATTTAATGACTCAATTCTTATTTTATTTTACAAAACATTCAGTGTTACGGTAGTGACCGCACTGTTACGGTAGTGACTGCACTGTTTTGCTCATGACCACAGTATTTTGTTTGCAAGGTTGTATTATATCCCCTCAACCTTATTGCTTAATATTAACTCATAACCTGCCTTTTAATGTGAATTTTACAAACACAAATGTTATGTCTCTGATATGTGAACTTTAGATGTGGGTTGTCTGCAGTCGTGTTGAGAGCTGCCTGTGGGAGCTGCCTAGTGTTTCTCTGAGCATAGAAACAAGATTGTATTTTCTGAGCAACCTGCTTGTCAATGCGCTTCTTAATCCATGTTTCTCTTTATAATTGGCAGACTTGTATTTTTTTCTGCAAATTGTGCATGAGTGTGTTATGAAAAAGAAGGGTCTTTCTGCTATGCACAGGAACTCTGTGCTTCCATACTTCCTTCTGAGTTTTTGTTCTTGCGGAACATTTTGACTTCTCTGGCCTCACGCACAATCTATGGCACCGTTTTCTATATTTTTCTTTCTTCCATTCAAGTTTATTTTTCTGTGGTCACGCATTCCAACGTCTCTTATTAGTCTCACTAGAAGTGCGTGGAGTAACAGTCTCACTAGAAGTGCGTGGAAGGTAAGGCAGCATGGGAGAAGGCGTGGCAGAGGGTGTGGGAGGTGGCGTGGAAGTTGTGCACAATCTCTCCATCTCTCTTTGACTTTTCACCAATAGCCTGTGATGTTGCTGTCTTTTTCGCCATGATCTTATGACCTTCCTTTGCTCCCTGTCAGATAAATCACTGATAGATTTGATCTTTCCTCCTTTCTTTCGTTTCTAGTTTCGTTCTCTTTCCTTCTTTCCTTATCATATCAAACATTATTTAGCACTCTGAGATTCTTAATAATGAAATGTGCTTTACAAATCAAATATAATAACAATATTATTATTATTATTATTATGTTTTAAGAGTATAATGTAATAATAATGATGAAAAATCTCCTTAAATATGTGGAACATTACATGTTGTCACTACCATAATGATTATGTCACAACCGTAACGTTACAATTTGTTACGGTTGTGACTGTTACGGTTGTGACATTTTTAGCTAATTCCTAGCATAACTCAAACATGCTAACAAGTAAATGGCTAGGAACAGATGTTTGAACAGTTGTACACACAACAAAACATAATATTTTGTTTTGAGCCCCCAAAAGTGTATTTACTTGCAGATAATACGTGTACGGTTGTGACAATTATTAATGTAACATGCTGATTTTCAGACTTTGGAACCCATTTACTTAAAAATTATGAGAGGTAATATCTCACCATGCAGCCATGAGGCACAGGGATGCAGTGTCATTTCTTGGTCAGAAATTCTGGGGTGTGACTAAAACCAGGCTCCACCCATGTGGTAAAACAACTCGTGTTACGGTTGTGACATGAAAGTGTGGGACAGCATTTTTTAAAGCATGTTTTGTAATTTTAAAAAAAACTTCAAAATGAATCTAAATGTTTTACATTCTGTTTAAAAGAAACCAAACATATATTTTAAAATACACTATTGGAAAAAATGACAAAATTCTTTTAAGTATTATTTTCATGGATTGAAATTTAGGGCTTAGAGATTGGGACAACTACTTCCCAATAGAAAGTACCTAGGAAGGTAGCATAAATGATGATTTTGTATATATTTAGCTTAATTACTAAATAGTTACAGTCTTGTGTTTAACTAGATCATAACATCATCTTAGTAAATATTGAAGGTCTGAATTCTTAATTGTTTTGTTAAATAGTTTTTTTATTGTGGGACAGCAATTTGCACGAATTCGGTAGAATGGCCCATATATATATATAGAGAGAGAGGTTATAGGGTATATCAGTACCAAACCGGTACTTTCTAAACGGTGCTTGAAATAAAAAGGAAAACACACAAACTTTGTCCTAAAACGATGCCAATTTATTTAAAAAGGTCAATTTGAACACAACATCAACTTAAATCCTTAAATAAAACCTATACAATTGAGAATAAATAATAAATTAACCAATATAAAATAAAATAAAATTCACAATAAATTCTCATAATATCAAATGTTACAATACATTACCAGGGTAACCTCCATCCTACACTGACCCGAGGACAAAAGACTGCTGTCATCATTGTCCAGCACACTGGCAGGACTGGGACTCTGACACGTGACCGGCTGCTGTTCATGTGCTTACAACTGGGTCACGTCGGAGGTTGTCAGTGCATCATTCTGCTTTTAAGTTAATGCTGTGTGTCGTCAGATATTTGATCAAATTGGACGCGTTGCTCCCCTTGCGTAACACCATCTCAAGGCACATGTTTCATGTCGCACACTCCTTGGATGTGAAGTATAGCCAAAGCTTTGAAAGTTTGTCCTCACAGGCATCTTTGCAGAAGGCTCGCTCTCGCTCGGTGGTGCAGGAGAAAAGCTAACGTCACATGCAACAAGCCAAGCACTGTGTGGCACCTAATGAGTTATTCAGTTTGGTCACTACCATTTATTTTGTTACCCATCCTTCATCCCAAAACGTTTTAATAACTTGTAGACTCCACTTCCTCTGATCCTGCCTACCACAGCTTTAAGAGCGGAGTTGCAGAGTCGATGCCGCTCTATCAAGACAGATAAGACCAGAATCACCGTGGGATTAGACTGGACTTTGGGAAATCTCAGCACGTCCCGGGAAACATTCAACACTCTGACATCTCTGTTAGTCCATTCTAAAGAACCGGGACGTCCCCCGAGCAGAAACACTGTGGAGTGGTGTGAGATGTGAGAGCTGAGCGGGTCACTGCCTCAGCGACAGATACGGACCTCGGCTGTCACTCCACAACATCCACAGGGAGGAGGTCAGAGGTCACTGACACAGCAATCAGTGGACGACTGGAGTAAAAGATTAACACGGATTATTACATGTGACACCAGGGTTTTAGTGATAGTTCAGGGTTTTTTTATATAGTGTGGTTATATGAGGTGCTGACTGAGAACCAGTCTGAGACGTGAGGTCAGTTTCACACTGGATGCCTGTTAAATTGTTACAGGTTCTAACTAATGAGACTGGAATTAGCACAATTGCTAAATCTCATATGTAGGAAGGTAACATGAAACAAACGTTTGCACAGGACGTCACACAAATAACGCACAAGTAACTAAAAAACAATACAAATAGACATTATAATAACCAATTTGCCATAAGTTGAAGTTTATTTTGGATTTGTAAACCGCTCACACCAAAGTCCAGAGTCCAGGGAGTCATCGCGGTACACAGGAGCTGTTGATCCGCTGCTGCCTTCATCAATAAATACAAGGGTGTTATTTTGTGAATTCAGTGTTTGAAATTCATTGTTTGGATTTACATAAGAGACACAAATTTAAACGAGGCAGCTCTCATGTCCTTGTGAGCTTAAAACACAGTTTTTTTTCTATGGACTTTGGTGTGGGAGAGTTTCAGTTTCCAGTATAATGTTATAAGAGATAAGACAGGGAAATGTATGGTGTGTTCCCGTTTGTTAAGTAGCTAAAAATCAGTTGTATTCTTTAATACAAATGTGTCAGGCTGGTTCTCAGTGCTGACTGTATGTCAAAACTCACCCCTGACTCCCCCCTAAGATACACTTATAACAATGCTGAACTTTGTGAGACTATTGACGATCCATATGGAAACTCAGGTCAGCCAACACATGGCCAGAGGCGCACCCTCGGGACAGCGGGCCCCCGAGGGCCGGTCCCAATGGTATACTTTACCCTAAAACCTCCACTGATATACATTCTGGTACTAACATTTATTGTGGCATCCATATGTCACAGTTCAATCAGACTCCACCCCACTCTACCTGCCAAGACACGCCTCCTCGTCAAGCCAACACAGCTGCTCTTCATCTCCTTTAATCAGCCCTCCTTATATACTCCGGCTCCTCACTCACACTCATTTGTCAGATTGTTCTTATATCTCATGGAAGACTCGCTGATGTTTGTTCGTTTGGGTCAAGTCTCCGCATCTATACCTGCTTGCATTTGGGTCCGTACTACGCCCGTTTCACCTTATACGTGTATGTTCCGTCTCCTACTGAGTCTTTCTGATTTTCTTGGGGAGGTAATTTGATTATTTGATGTTAGTGAGTGTGAGTCTGGTGTCGCCTCTGCACATGGCTTAATAGATCAGTTTGAAGCTTGAATCAAGATTGTTCTCTCTGTGTACAAACTTTAAATGATGATCGTGTACCAAAGTCGTCGTATGACTGACATAATTGCACTTCCTGTCAGTTTGACCCCAGCAAATATCTATTATCTCAGTGTCTCAAACAAACGGGAGGCTGATTGAGCATTGTTAGCACGCTCCCTCGCCGTCTCATGGTACTAATGCAAGTGCTTCCCGATAAATTGACAACGTTCTGAGCTTAAAGCTCCATTTATCCCTTCTTTATCCGGCGCGTCACAGCAATTTATGTGCATCATTTCTGCAATTCCCTTCATCTCGCGTCGCTGTCAAATCACAGCATAAATAAACAAGTGTATTTGCCAAAACTCCTCTAAAGACTTTCTTTCCTGAGCTCTCCATCACTTTTCTGGACAGCCGGAGAGCGACAAAGAGAAATGGATCCAACAAATAAACAGTCCAAGTAAAATTAGCAAGCAGAGCCTTGTGTTAGTTCCTCTTTTTTTTAAAAAAAAAATGTGTGTAGTGTGCACACATTTACACACTCTCATACATACACATTACCCAGTGGACTCACACATCTCATCAGTGTTTTGAATAAAAAGGATGCAGCCACAAAAGCAGAGAAAGGAAATTGATCTGAGATCATTTGGCTTGCAGTGGGCGTTTCAGCTGTTGGGAACAGTCGGTTTGAATTTTAAATTCAGATAAAGACGATTCCCTTGTTTACGGCGCTGGTGTGATTGCGGTGGATTATGTCGGACCGGACTGCACAGCATATTTGTATTTAATTATGCATATACAGAGCCACATAATCATTCTTTCATGATGCGGAATGATGAATATCTGACATTCATCTTTCTCCTCTCCTTTGTCTCTGTAGGCTCAACACACTCTGTCTCTAATCTCTGTGTCTGTCTGATCTCCCAGGGAAGTTGTTATAATAAAGAGACCTTGATATTTCACTGTTTGTGAATGAATACATGTAAATATCACATTTATAAGTCATGTAAACAGCGTTGTGGATTCCATTAGAAGCTGAAGAGAACCCTCTTTTCCCCAAATTGTGTATTTGTGTCACAACAAAAGTACTGAAGAAATGTCAAGTGGTGACATGTGAAGGAAAATGTCTTTCAGCTTCTCAGGTCAGCGACACTTTGAGATGTGTGAGACATAAAGTCATTTGCTTTGTTTCTGAGTGGATGTCAGTGAGTGTGGTGAGTTAGGAACAGAGCAGGTCAGTCCACAGAGGAATCACTGTGAGGTTGTCAGGTTCTATTTCAACTGTGCTGCACTTTCTAACAAGCTTCTCTGGAGGTTCACTGCCTCGAGGCTCAGACTCTGCTCACAGACTCACATCTTTGAACTCACTGTTCAATCAAGGAGGGAGCGACAGAACACAGCCAGGCCCAGCTTCAAAAAACACTGACTGGACCTTTAAAGGATTGTAGTTCACGTTAGTTTAATTGAGTTTGGATTACTTTAGTTTACTTAGTTTGGATTAGTTTAGTTTAGTTTGGGTTAGATTAATTTACATTATTTGAATTTAGTTGAGTTTATTTATTTATTTCAGTTTAGTTTGATTAGGTTAAATTAGTTTAGTTCAGTCTAAATTCATGTATTTCTGATTAGTTTATTTTTGTTATGTTTAGTTTGCTTTGATTTGTTTAGTTTGGTTTAGATTTGTTTATTTTACTTGAGTTAAGATTTTTAGGTTAGATTATTTTAGTTTGGTTTAGATGATCTTAGATTATTGTAGTTAAGCTTGTTCAGTTTTGTTTTGTTTTTTGCTTGGATTAGTTTAGATTATTGTACTTGAGTTGAGTTTATTTATTTCAGTTTAGATTAGATTAGGTTAAATTAAGTTTTATTTAAATTCTGATTAGTTTGGTTTGGTTTAGATTACTTTATTTCAGTTTAGTTTAGTTAGTTTGGATTAGTCTATTATGGTTTTGTTTCATTTTTTTAGATATATATGTGTATATGTGTGTATATGTGTGTATATATATATATATATATATATATATATATATATATATATATATATATGATGGGTGATATGGAAAAAATATGAACAATATAATTTGTTATCATGTGGCCCCATCAGTCATCATTCTCACTCTGCAGCAGGGCCCCTGTGTGTCTCTGTATCCCAGAATGACACGTATCATCATTGCATGTGGATGTGAGTATCACCTCCCTCTGTGGCTTCACTGTACTAAAAGCAGAGATGAGTAAAAGAGCCTTCATGACACGGTCACACTCTCTCACAGTTGCTCTGATTTTCTGGTTCATGGAATGCTAGGTTGGGGTTTTCTTTCAGCACCACTGCCTCCCTATTTTCAGCCATGTTTTCCATACGAGGAAACTGGGAGTTGTACCCTGCATACGCGATCAGTGACACTTGCCCTGTCACATCATTAAGCCACAGCCACACGTCTCTGCTGATTCTATATCGTCGCATATCTTGACCCCCACAGTGCCACCGCACACTAAAGTGCTCTCCAGCCATGTCAGTGAGGAGCAGTGCATGGACCGCTGAGCCGTGCACTGCTCTCTGCACACAGTGCGGAGCGTTGGTGTTGGCTTTGTGGCACCAGTGCGACCTCCAAACACGCTGTCTCTCAGTATGCCGGCCGCAGACGAGGCCAGTAATCCCGTCACATCAAACCTCAGAGTCACAACAGCAGAACTGAAAAAGTCTTGCTCCGTTTCCACCTCAAACTCATCACACTGGGATTAAACAACATCACAGCTGTACTTAGAGGATAGAGCACGAGGTATTCTTCAGAGGTCTTCAAATAATTGAACAGCCCTGGACGAGTGCGGGACACTAATCTGGCTATTAGATTTTTTTTTTCCCTCTCAGTGATTCCACTGTTGGATCTTAATTGCTCGCGTTCAGATTGAAGGGATAGGACACGAACATTTGCTCTCGATAAAAACATCTCATTTTAGTCCCTTAACGGTACAATGTGTAGGATTTAGTTAAAGGCGTTGGTGATGTCGCAGCTGAATTTCTCCACAGTGGCCTTTAGATATTCTTAAAACCTGAAGGTTGTTTATTTTGTCAGTTAAAAATGTGGTGATCCAAAATGGCGGAAGACCCACTCCTGATTTCTGTAGCAATGAAAAACAACAATTCATTTATTCAGGTGAATCATATATTTGTATTTACTTGGGGAATCATTTGAGAAAAGGCTCATCTAATAAAATCTACACCTGCTCAAGTCCATAATATCTTAATATTGTATGCCTGATGCTTTTATCTTGCCATTAGACAGCCATTTGTTAGTGGAAACTGAACATATATGTATATATATCTATATATGTGTATATATATATATATACATATATATATATATATATATATATATATATATATATATATATATATATATATATATATATATATATTGATATATATGTATATATATATCTATATATATATGTATATATCTATATATATATATACATATATATATATGTATATATATATATATATATACATATATATATATATATATATATATATATATATATATATATATATGTGTATATATATATATATATATATATATATATATATATATATATATGTATATATTGGACAAATCCTGACTTTTCTTCCATATTTGAGTTATTCGTGGACCTTGTCCTGTGATTGTTTTCCTGTTGTCGGACCTTTGACACACACTGAGATCTCAAACCTCTCTTAATGGACTGATATTTTTAATTTTACAACAAGAAACATCTGGGGCCACACGGTGGTAAAGTGGTTAGCACTCTCGCCTTGCAGCGAGAAGACCAGGGTTCGAGCCCCGGTTGGAACAAGGGCCTTTCTGCATGGAGTTTGCATGTTCTCCCCGTGTGTGCGTGGGTTCTCTCCGGGTTCTCCGGCTTCAGTCCAAAAACATGCAATGTTGGGATTAGGTGAATTGGACACTCTAAATTGACCGTAGGAGTGAGTGTGAGAGTGAATGGTTGTGTGTGGCCCTGCGATGGACTGGCGAACTGTCCAGGGTGTGACCCCGCCTATCGCCCGATGTAGCTGAGATTGGCACAGCACCCCCCGCGACCCTCTGGTGGAGGATAAAGCGGTTAGATGATGACTGACTGACTGAAACATCTGTGCCATACAGCGGTGGGTGGAGGGGACGGGAGCTTGTTTTCTTTTACTTTATGTTTTACTCTCTGGTAACTTGTAAATGAGAGTGTTTGTTGCTGCAGCAGTGGTCACAGCTGAAAGTGAGGCCTTGTTTAAAAACAGCTGCTTTTTGCTGTCACCAAATCAGGAAGTCAACCCAAGCTGCTCCCAGAGAGAGTGAGACGACATACTGTGCAATTAAGTGACTAAAATCCAGTTTTCCTCTTCATATCATCACTGTGAGCGTGCCTCTGTGTCTCAGGCTGCTTCTTGACACAGTCAGTGTTGAATATGTGTCAGTTATCACTTCTCGGCTCATGTGGGAGAACATCACACCCTTCACATCCTTCACTCCGGCAACAGAGCCGTGTTTCACAGAGAAGAAAGAAGAATAGCGGCTGCTTGGATGTTATTTCAGGTTTCTAAGTACTTATGTTGTCTGTACGTCAGGCCCAGCCCTGATCTATTCTCGTTGCTGGCTTCAAAAGTGGCAATCAACAGTTGCTGATGGTGCTCCGGTGAAGCCTCAAGGATAAACAGAGAGTGAAAACCTGTTATGGGGCTGAATGGTGTGTCCAGACGTGTGTTTATAGAGGCGACAACCCTAAAGTTATGCTCTCTGTCTGTCTATCTGTGGTGACACACACGCTGTTATTCACAAACACGATATTGAAAATAATAAATAAAAGTGTTAATTATTCAGAAGAGAATTTAAGTTGAGATTCTAAACACTCAGAGGTGTTTTAAAGTGTTCCAACGTACAAGTTATAGGACTTTGCACATCTGTGATCTCACGCGCTCACAGTGGAGACGACAGCGCTCCATCAGCCCTGTGAACTCATCATCATCATCATCATCATCATCATCTCAAACCGCTGCGATAATGAGCCGACACTTGTGCTGCACGAGCTTCAGAGAGGAGGCGCTTTGATTGTGACACATCTGGACAGTGTGTGTGTGTGTGTGTGCGTGCGTGTGTGTGTGTGTGTGTGTGTGTGTGTGTGTGCGTGCGTGTACAGATGAATCTCTAATGAAGAGAGACGGATAAAAAAGCTTTATGTAATGTCATGAGGTTGGCTCTCCATCAAGTGCCGCAATCTTCCTCCCACCAAATCCAGATTAATTCTGCTTTTGTGTGTGTGTGTGTGTGTGTGCGTGTGCGTGCAGCAAATCTGTCAGTGACCAAAACAGTTTATGATACTACTGTTGTGTGATTTACAATAAATGTTTGGGAATTAAAGTGTATTGATCACATAAGAGAATGTTAATCACATGATTTAATCATTTAAAAAGTTGGTTTTCTTTGATCAAGGTGGCTTTTTATTTTTTTAATTCGACATGACTCCACTACATAGTCCTTATCCTTTGCTGCCCTCTGCTGGTGTCATGGGTAAAATGCAAAAAGACAAAGTTTTAAGCAGGCAACCCGTTCATTTATCCTCCATGAGGGTCATTATTGGGGGTACCATCACAGTTAATCTAATCCCCAATCTGGGAAGAACCCACAGAACCCCACCGTACATGCTAACTCCTCACAGAAAAGATCTCGGTTGAATCGGGATCTGAACCGGTGACCTTCTTACTGTGAGACAACCATGCTAGCCACCGCACCACTGTGCAGTCTCTTTTTTCTTAAATAAATACAGAAATGTTCGGGTTAGTGCTTAAATGATAAAAAACAAATGAATAATAATGCTACAAAGCAAACACATAAAATGCACAGTAAAAATAAAAGCGGTAATTGGACAAATTGCTGCAGTCTGCTCGCACAGAAACAAGATTAAAATGTTGAAATCATGTTTTATCTGCCTTGTGACGGGAACAATGGAGCCTCTTTCATCGCCGCTCTGCACCTCAACTTCTGTCCTCGGATTATGTAAATTTGCTAAGAACGCCTTAACAGTCATTTTATTAACATCATTTTAGAATTCAAATTGTAAAACAGCAATACAACCCACAGGCAGAGGACACTGGATATTAAAATAAAAATCAAATGAGCTTAATTAAGAGTAGCTCCAGGATTTGGAGAGAATTCAACTGGAAAAATGCGGCCAGATCTTTTTATAACTCCAAAGATTAGGAAGGATTTGATACTTGGGAACTCATCACAAGACATATTACAAGAAGAGGACAAGTATCTTCTTAAAATATGATATAACAAGCAAGCAAAAAAGCAATTATGAGATTATGGTATGGAACAAAACCTCTAACTGAAGGGCAGCGGCTGTGCAATCATTGTGGAGGAGATATTTGTAATGGGAAAAATGGACTCATTTAAGATTCATTTAAGAGTCAGCGTCTCAAACTACCAACATTATACCCATCAAGTCTACAAGTAATAATAATGCTCACTCAAAATATCATGTTTGTTTCAGGGACAGCAAAAGTGAATTAGTGCAGTTGCATTCATTAACATCACCAAGCAGTTTGTGATGTTGTCTGTTTGTGAGCAGCATAATAAATGATGTGGGGATAATGAAAACTATTTCAAAGTGCTTTTATTTACAAAAGAGTGCTGAACAAATGGGGCACATGTGGACAGCAGTGTTGCCTCACAGCAGGAAGGTTGCTGGCTAACCCAGGTGCATCACAGTGGGAATAATACACGGTAACCCTTATATGGACATCCTGGGGTGTGTGTGTGTGTGTGTTCATAGGTCACATATTCAGCATTTTCTTATGTGTTGTTGAGTCAAAGTTATGATTCATTTTATATCACATTTTGAGTAGTGATATAAAGTAACAATAATTGTGCAGAAGTCACAAAATAGACACATTTTTCTTCTGTTTTTGTTCATAAACCTTTTGCTCAGGTGTGTTTCTATATTAGAGGAAAAGGGAAACACACGCCTCTGTATATATATGTTTTAACATAGTAATGAGTTGTAAGGGTTAACAATCATGTTTTCTGATGAATGTCATGAGCAGTCACAGGTTTATCGTTAACCTTTACTTCTTTTATCTTGCCTTTTCCTGCCTGTTCTGACAGTCAGTCTGTTCACGTTCCCTGGGTATGTCACACATTCCAGTCAAGGAGGACAAACAGATGTTTTCATGTCCCAGCTGCTCAGAAGGACAGCGAACACTTAAGAGCTGGCTGACCAGAGTGTCTCCCAGAGTGTCTCTTGTTATTTGCCCCAAATATCTTCTGGGTTCCGCCTCTGATTACCCACCTGTGTTGGACGTGATGTAACTCCCTTTCTTGCGTACAGATACTGCATGGCCAACATTACTGTAGACCATCCTCTGGTTCATGTTCTCTCACCCATGTCCTAGTATCCGGTGGAAGGACCTGCAGCAGCTGCTCCAAGGTGATCTTTTCCCCGAACCGCTCTTTACTCCTCCTCTCTGGCCTCATCCTTTAAGCTGATGGTATGTGGTCTATGGAGATATGTGAAAATATGCCATGTTTTTGCCTTGTACTAACCCTAAACCAAGTATCCAAGATCCATTTACTTAATTACACATGCAATGAGCAAAATCACATCCTGGCCTCGGTAAATTATGAAATCATACCTGAATTTCATTTGGTTTGTTGTTGTTTTTTAAAAAGACCACAGTGTCAGTGTGGAACAGAGGATTATGTCCCTGTTAGCTTTGCTCTTTCTCATTCAGTTGAAACGTAAATAGGGTTAAATCCGGCCATAATGAATGTTGTTGTTATGTTATAGCTTATTTTAATATTATAAATGGACTGTAGGATTGTGTTTGAACTAAATTAAGTCTGCTCAGTGTATATGGCTAATGGAGCTTTAGCCTCATCACTGGATTACTGTCACTCACAGTTAGACGCAGGGAGTCGAGCGGTCCAGTCTTCTACTGTACGTGCAGACATACAGGCTCAGGGTCATTGTCCAGAGACTACACAACAATGGATAAACTGTGTGTGTGTGTGTGTGTGTGTGTGTGACCTCAGGATAGGATTTTAGCTGAAGCACCACAACAAAATATGTAGCCATTGTAATATAATATATCCATTTGGAACTTCGTTGTTGTTCTGGTTTGTTTATCTGGGTAAATTTATTGTTTTGGTCTATGTAACTATCTATTTATATTATGTCTGTCTATATTACTATAGACAGTATATTACTATGTCTATAGTAGAAACACAAATACTTTAGAAAAGACTTGTTACATCATAACAAAATGGTGAAAAACAGGAACTCTTTCTTCCCGTGTGGGCGTGGCTAACTCTCTCTCTCAGGCAGCACCAGGTGAAACTCATTTCCACAATCACACCCACTCCATAAAGCCTCTGGATTTCCAGACTCAGGTCCAAGACACATGATCCATTCACCTGCCTTACGAACGTCATGCTCGTAACATTGCCTTCCTGTCTGTATGCCTGTCTGACTGTCGCCTGTCGCAGCCGGGAGGTCTTTGTCCCCTGAACAAACCTCCCAGTTGGACGCGGGTCTGCCATTACTCGTGAGGACACCAAACAAAGAGACACCGACTCACTTCACAAAACCACGCGGGATTCTCCGGATTCTCCGGCACCCCCTGCACATTTATTCACCGTGTCACAAATAAATATTAACTTTAATTCTGTGTCTTGCATTTGGGTACGGTCCCTGCTAAAGGAACCTGGGCAAAATGCAACAAACACATCTTAACTTCACGTAAAAGAATAATTAAAATATGGAAAACAATGGCCTGATTATGACCTAAGTCTTTTTTTTTCTCTCCTTTGATGTATACAGCTAAAATGCACGTGTGTCGAGTAAGAGTGACAAACAATCTGATGTTGAAGAAGACCTGGAGGCCAAAATGTCACCACGACTGTCAGTCAACAGTTATCCACATGGAGCAAGAGTGATTCGTGTCATCAGCACTTTTAAAAGCATCATGGGAGTGTGTTCCACGGCAGAATGTGAGAGTGAAATTCCTCTTTTTGACCCCCCAAAGGTTAGATTTGCGTGGGGCCCTCAGAGCCCAGTCCCTTTAAAAGCCCCTGAGAATCTAAATCATCTGTCACTGTGACACTGTGTGTGTGTGTGTGTGAGAGAGAGAGAGAGAGGTGACCTGCTTACTCTCTGCCTCTAGTTCTGTTTCACCCAAAGTTCAAACAGCACATGCCACTCACTCACCCTGGATTAACATCCTGTTGCATAACAACCAATGTGCATTGAATCTATGTGTGAGTGTTCCAGATTATGGCCTTTGTCATTAATGCAAATGCATCAAATCAGCCCCGTGACTGCGATGTGATTTCGTTTTCTCCAAACGTGTAAATTAAGATGATGAACTGGACAAACTCATTTGTGACGTGACGTGGTGACGCAGAGTGGACACGCAGATTAGATCCGGTCAGTTTGAACCTGTGTATGCAGAGGTGAAGGGGAGAGAAACGTGCCACCACACTCCAGCAAATCCGAGCCATCTGACAGAGGATTTGTAGCTTTAGGCCAAACCACTGTGCCCCCTCCTCCTCCTCCTCCTCCTCCTCCTCTGTGTGCCAACTATGTATATGTTGTCAGTCAGTGTGTGAGGAAGCATGTGTGGAGCGCGCGTCCTCGTGTGCGCAGCGAGCTCACAGTGGTGAGCGTGTTTGGAGGGGAACCATGCACACGGATGTGGTGCTGCTTCACCTGCTGCTCTGGACGCTCGGCGTGTCCGGGCTGACGCGTGCGAGCCGTGGACGAACTCCACAGCCTTACAGACACTGCAGGTCACCTGACAGGTATGGACGCTGCCGTGCGTGCGCTCAAAACCGCGGGAAATGCGCTCATTTTAGGTCAGAACCGCGTGCGTAAAACACTGTACTGTGCGTAAAAGCGCACTACTTACAGTTATTTGTCATGAGATGTGACTTGTTACTTTTCTCGTCTCCTCTGATTGAAGATACAAGTTTCAGTTTTAATATCCTTAAACAAATATATAAAAATAACACACGTGATTAAAGCTGCAGTACGTAACCTCTGGCGGTTTTGTTTCACTGTTGTTGATGTCATCGCCTTAGTGAACAAAAAGATGTCACATTATTTGTAGGCGTCTGAAAACAGGTTCTTTCAGAGAGGGAGCGTTTGTGTGTATAGAGTTGCAGAGCAGGGGCGGGCGGGGACAAGCAGGGTTTGTTTTTTTCATTTCCATTGTTGGAATGACAGTTGGAGCTTCTTTGGAGCAGTAGATTTCACTTCTGTGCACGTCTTTGTGTTTCCAGTCATACTCCAACATGTTTGCAGCTAATTTGTTTTAGCGTCGCTGTTGCGTCCGTCCGTCTCAATACAAGACGTCTCACTTCCTGCGGGAACGCGGCACAGGCAGAATCAGCGTGGTGGTAATAAGGTAATTATAATCACACAGAACACAAGACAGTACAGTGTTTTCACTGTCTGCTGGATATGAGAAAAATGTACATATGGGAAATAAAGAGACAAAGAAAGAAAGAAAGAAAGAAATACTGTATTTCTCCATATGTCTTCATTGTAGAGTGCAGAAGGCTCTGTTGCACATTTGGTTGTAAAGCATTAAGAGGATATATTGTCTTTTTTGGCTGCCGGGGCTTTTCCCCATGATGATGATGTAAGGTTATTTATTTGGATTTAGTGATTGCATCAGTCTGTCATTGGTTCTGTAATACTTCTGTCTGCGAGTGATTTGTGTTGTTAAAGCTACACTTAAGCTCAACTCAATCTTTTATCCAGAATGGCAGTGCAAAGAAAGTCGGATTGAAGAAGTTTCCATTAGCGCTGAAAAATATGAGTAAAGTCGAGTAAAGAAAATGAAGTCAAGCTTCAGGTTAAATATTTAAATATGTGTTGTAGATGTAAAACTAAGCCATGGATATGACACCTCTGTGATTAGTGTTTCTTAATCTCTTTTGTGTCTGTACTGGCTTGTTCTCACATACATAAAGCTTGATTGTGTTATCTTTATTATATTATGTTATTTGTGGAATTCATTTTTAATAATAAAGTTGTCTGGGAAAATAAACATCCGATAAGGTTGTAATGGCTACACTGCAGACCCCATACAATCCCATTCAACTTATTAACTTAACTTATTAACGTATTACTCATACTGTAAAAGGAGAGCAGATAAATAAGAGGGCACAAGACCGTTAAGAGCTTTAAAAACCTGTGAAATGACCTTAAAGTGGACTCTGAAGCTCACAGGCAGCTAAATGCAGAGACTTGGTGTGTCAGTTTAATATTTATATCTAAAACTGCAGCTTTAGCTTTATTTTTTATGCCACGAGTGAAAACAAAAACACAAACTGATCACATTTTTTTTATTATATTTATACAGTATATATATATATCTGACCGAATCTCTATTGTAATGTCCTAATGTCACTTAACTCGACATACTCTCATTTTAACTTGGATTTTTGTAACGTAATCACAAAAAAGCCTTAAAAACACAGTAATATGAAAGACAAAAACAGTAAAAAAAGACTCAGAGTTGTAACTTAACATTTCTAACTCATTTTGGAATATCTATAAAAATGTTTTTTAATAACAAATCCTTTTTTTCCTCTTTGCCTGGGGCTTTAAAACTCCTTTGAACACAGTGAAGTTTGACTTTGTTTAATGTTGTCTAACTGCTGACCATTAAACAGTAGCACGTGATCATATATCACACTGACTTTATGAATAGTTTCCCCACGTTAAGAATATTTAGCGACAGTCGGCCAAACATCTGGCTAAGTAGATTTAGACAATAGAGGTCACGGTGGTCAGGCTACAGTGGAGCGATCCGCTAGCTTTTATCAGCAGCTGTTGTGGACGCGGCACGAGCTGTTTATCAGGTTTCTTTTAAACATTCGTCGAGTTCCGGGAATCTTCTGAGATGGGAACGTTATTAAAATAACTGCGTCGGCTCAGGTCACGACACAGTAGAGCTGCAACTCGCGATGATTTTCTAAATCTCAATTAATCTTGATTAATTTTCTCAAAAAATGCTGATCAGTGATTCTCAAACCTGGACATGATCATAATTTCAAATGTCTTGTATTTAACGAGTTGTTTATGTGGAGCAAAGAAAGCAGAAATATTCACATTTAAGAAGCTGAAAAATCACTTTAAAAAACAAACACTATTTACAAAATAACTGACAATTCATTTAGTAATTGAATAATTATTGCAGCCCCATACCTCCCTCCAGTCGACCTCATAATATCAAATATAGACTTTAAATGACAAATCAGACCTGATGTGTTTACGACTGATGTTCACTCACAGTTGACTGTAACTAAAGGTGACATGTGTCACTTACTCTGATTATGTAACCTACTGTTTCACGTGTGCTCTCTGAGTTATTGCTATTGTTGTGGCTGTGGCAAAAGATAACGGGACAGAAGGTATGGTTAGTTGGTTATTAGTGCACTCTCTCATTCATTCATTCATTCCTTGTCTCTGCTTTGCTTCAATCTTCCATCCATCTTCTGCTGCTTTCTCCTCCACATGAGGGTTCCATTTCAGGCTATATCCATACTACTTTGTTTTGTTTCAAAAAAAATGCACAAATACCACTTTAGATAAGTCTATTCTACTGTACTGTACCCAAAAAACTGACAGTTTTAGTCTCAACAGACAAATACGGATACGTCTACTTTCACTATTGTCATTTTTCATGAGTCATACTCTCCACAAACTAAGCATTTGTTTACCTGGTGCGGACGCAGATTACTGTTGCTGAAAATACAATAAAACATAGTATTAATATCAGGCCAGAAAGAACTGAAGATAGCAGACTTGAGACTTGGTTGAATCCTCAATGGTTTAATTAGACGCTGGTGTAACGGACAAACAGTCCAAAGCAGCAAGCAAATGAATGACCTTGCCAGACTATACTGTATATACACGGGGAGGAGGGACACAGATAAAACACAGAAGTGGGGAAACTAAACAGGAAGTGAAGAGACACACTAAAAGGGTCACCAAAATAAAATCAGGAGGAACAAATAAAGCACTTCTAAGAGACTGAAATATGGATGTACTACAACCTCAACCTTCAGGTTCAAAGGTCGTGAAACTCACGTGTGAGTTTCCCTCCAATGGTGCTTTAAATACTGAACAATACTGATGTTGCTGCCAGTGGAACCTTAAGATGTGACAATCTTTTACCTTTGTGTGTTCATAGGTCACATGTTCAGGTTTTAAAAGATGCATTTGTTTCATTTTCTTATGTGACTTATTGACTCAAAGTTACGATTCATTTTATATCGCATTTTTAGCAGTGATATAAAGTAGCAATAATAAATGAATAATACATTTTGTTCATAAAAATGAGCCAAGCTAAACATTTTGGTTACTTTTTGCTCAGCTGTGTTTATATAGTTGGTGAAAATGAAACAAATGTTTCATCGTTGTGCTGCAAAAACACATTTTTATACTGTCTGTATATACTGTACATTTAACATAGTAGTGGAAAAAGCAGCCGAAATGCTCTTTGTTCTAAAGGAAGAATATGGTTACCTAGGTTACCACGTAAACTCCACGAGGGTGAACTCGGTGTAAGGAATCTCTGCAACTTAAATAATCTCTTCTTGTCCCCACCCGCCCCTTCACTGCTGCCGTGTACACAAACGCTCCCTCAGTCGGGTCTGATAGTATTGCTTGACGCAGCATACACGTAATGTTACACGGTTTCCCTTCAAAAGACCAAACGGAGGCAGAATAATAACATTAATAATGACAAACATCACCGAAGGTTACGCACTGCAACTTTTAATAGGTGTAGATTTTGTTAAACGAGCGATTTATGGAGTAAACGTTTCCTTTTATCCGTGAGTGCAGCCATGTTCTCGCAGCGAGCGAGCGTCCGAGCGTCCGAGTGTCCGGGCCTCACAGTGGTTGATAAATGTGCTCATTCATGGTGTGAACTGCAGGGACGACGGGTCAATCTCCAACGTCCCTCTGCTTTTAAAGAGACCGCAGAATCGTTTCCGCAGGGATGAACTCTTCACTCTTCCCTGTATCCAAAGTCTGATTCCCTTCCTCAGGTTGTGGAGTCGTGCGGACATTAAAGGTTTTCTCTCTAACTCTGTTATCCTGTTTCCAAGAGCTGTCATTTTATCTCGCAGCTGCAATACGGTGTGTTCTTGCTCTAACATGTACGAGGGCTCCTCCTGCTCCCACCGGTCCATGGACTCGCTCAGTGTGGCGGTGAGTTTGGACTTCCTGTCCAGTAGTCGTTGCACACACGCCTCCACCTCCTTTGTCTTGTCGCTCTGAGCCTGACAGGCGAGCTCCAGTTCGCTGACGTTCAGTTCAGCCTTCACTTTCAGCTTCTCCGTTTCAAACAGTCGATTCATCAGGTCGTAGTTCTCACTCTTCGCCGCTTGGATCTCACCGCGGATGTTTTCATTCGTCTGTGTCTCGTACACGAGTTGGTCCTCTTGTTCGCGCAGGAGCAGAATCACCTGTAACTTGGATATTTCCTCGTGGTTCTGCAGAGCGCCTCCTTCCGCCGAGGGCTGCGTCTGCGGCGCCTGGCGTCCTCCGGTCTGTGCAGACTGTGTTTCATACTGAAGCCACATTATTGTTTCACTGACTTTCCTGTTTGAAGCTGAGGTGGCGGAGGCTGCTGCTCACGCTGGTGTTTCTGATGCTTTTCCCATTTTTCTTTTCAGAACCAGATCTCAAATGTTATGAAATAGTACTGTTGCATAAAATCAAAGGCACATAGACGATGTCCTGTCACATCAAAGCCAGTACACGCAGCACTTTTCTTTATCATCATTATTATATCATTATCATTATTAAGACACTTAACCCCATGTTGTCCCTGACAGCTGAAAACAACAGCGTGTCAATGGGTGTGAAAGGTGTGTGACAAAAGTGCTGCACTTGAATGAGTGAACGGGTGAAAGGCAAAACTCTAGTCATTAGGTCATTAAGACTAGAAAAGTAAATAAATACAGAATATTTACCATTTTACCACGATAAGGCACGCAAATGCTGTAAAGAACCGAATTAGCAGCCAAGGCTAACTGACCTTTTCATGCCAGTATCAACGTAGCCTTGATTTCAGGTGGTCAAATTAAACATTTTTTGAAAAAGTAGTGAGGGGAGAAAAACAGGAAGACGAGATGGGGGAAAAAACGCTGCTGAACTGTCGCTAAATAAAAAAAACATAGAACAAATTCCCCATGGAGAAGCTAGCGCTAATGCTAGCCACTATCATTGATAACATGGTCTGTCCCTTTGAAAATGAATAATGAACAAAATTAATAAACAAGAAAAACCTGTGAGTTTGACTCAATCTGTGGGAGGACCACTTATATCTTCAGCTAACTCTACATTAGCCCAAGACCCGATCCGGCCCACCTTATTTGGGCTATTTTTCGTCCCAAACCCGTGGGTCCGGTCGGGTTTTGCCGTGCGTATCCTCTCTGTATTGGCACAACATGCAATCGTTTAGAGATCTTTCACATTTATATCGATATCTTTTGTATTTCTGCTCTCATGAAGCAAGGCCTTTTAGTACATACTGTATAAAAGGCTCATTCTAAGGCTATGAAAAGCTCATTATTTTTGATTTAAAGTAGATTATACACCCATGGGCCACATGGTGGACTAGTGGCTAGCACTGTAGCCTTGCTTTGGAGCAATAAGACCCAGGTTTGTGACCCTTTGTTCATCTCTGTGCTGGACTGGCGGCCTCTGTCCAGGGTCTCAGCTGGGATTGGCTCGAGTGACCCCTGACCCTCATGTGGAGGATAAAGCAGGAGACAATGAATAGATTATTTGACATCCATCCAAACATGATTATGTTGTTCCTCTGCCTTTTTTCCTTCTTGTTCTTCACACTGATCAAATGAATGTTTCTCGACCTTCGCCTTTGATGCCTGTCAAGCGAGATGACAGATGGACGGGCGGACACATTGACATTCCTTGAATTAATGAGCTGATGAGGTGATTTTGGTGGTTGTTAACATTTCTCATCTCATCAGACTTCGTCCTGCAACTAGTGCCATCGCCCCCTGATGGCAATTCAAGAGGATTCAACTGACTCAGCATCACTTGCATGGCACGTTGCATATGGTCCTCTCTCTGTTGGTATGACAGTTGTTAAGTTGTGCATCTGTCACTTTTCTACGACTCTGCACACACTGAGGTAAGACACCTGCCAAGTGTGAAGCCTGTGACAGTTGTGCGTTTAACAGATGGACGGACACACTTTCCTTTTATCGTCTGAGATACGACAAAGAATAAAAAAAAAAAAAATAGACTTTGTTGCCCTTTGAAAGTCACCTTCACGTCTCACTACTATCTGTCTTTCTGTCCATCTTTCCAACGGTGGTTTCAGTCTGTCCACAACACACATCAGAGTGAACACGAAAACTGCAACGTGCAGGAGATTAAACGGAAAAAAAGATCTTTGTTTTTGTTTTGTATTTCTGCCTTTGAGGGCTTTCTTTCAATAAATGTTGATTTCTTCACCACGCAGCGTGTTCCAGAAATCCCAACATTAATGCTGACATTAATGTACTTTAAGCTCACATTCATCCACTCATCATCCAGCCACATTCAGGTGTTCAAAGAGAGGCCATGTTTGCTCCTTTATATTTCCATTTGTGATTCATTAAGATGGTTAACCCACACGATGGGACATGAATGTTTGCCTCATGTACTTCATGAACTGTGCAGTTAGTAGTAGTGCAGTAGTACAGTGGGTCGTACCATGATTACCACTCCATACTCCCCGATTATCCCATTAGGACGGGATGATGCTGGTGATAATGCACAAGGCAATGACAGAGAGTTCCAAAAAACCAAATGAAGCTGCAGTTTGCCTGAACATTGCATACATTTGACTTACATATTGGATTTTTCTGCCTTTCAGATCAAAAAGAGAAATGCCTTTAACAGGACAAAGTGGCCGCAAGATTGCCAGGTATGGTGTGTGTGTGTGTGTGTGTGTGTTGTTTGTTTTCCCCTCTGCTTTAGTCCAATTACAACAATAACAGACGAGACAAAAGAATGCTGAGGAGATTAAAGCAGCACGACGAGACCTAAAGACACTTGGTCAATCCCACTATTGTGTGCAGTATCTAGAGAGGAGGAGAAGACTGGGTTGTCTCTTGGAATCCTGCTGAGATTACCGTAATCCGTTCTTATCCTCCAGATGTATGAGGTTTATGAGTACGGTGAGGATCCTGTATGGACTCTGTAATACTGCTACAGACTTAAACGAAAATATTCTATTATGTGTTTGACTCCGAAGCGCCCCATTCTGACATGTGTGGAGCTCTGGTAGCCGTCATGCAACCCTCACACCCTATTGCTCAGTGATTATTGATTATTGGACACTAAATTGATCCCAGTGGGCATGTCATGTGTGCGGATCATTCACTTTGTGGACAAAAAAAGGAATTATAGCCTTAATAAGGCTCGAAGCTGAACGCCATTTGAGGCTTTTGAGACTATTATTGATACAAATGTAACATTATAAATGACATTAATTATAGCTGTGTTATTTACTCCAAACCAGTGTCACCATTTGTTTTTTAAACATTAGTAGACAGTAAAATCCTCAAAATGAGCACTTTCATATTCAAAGTGAAGCACTGCGTGTACTGATACTGAACGGAAATTGAAAAATAACAGAATACAAGAGCAGACATTTGCATTTGCTGCAAACTAGTAAACCAGTTCAATAGCCAGATGTGCACATTTGCACTAACTGTGCAATCAATACCAAATAACTAGCGATTAACTAGTTAAATACATTAATAAATACATACATACACTCTATACGCCACCTTGTATAGTGTGTGTGTGTGTGTGGTGATGTTTTTTTGTTTGAAAGACAAAAACTGTTCATATAAAACAGCACAAAGTGACGCCGAGGCTGATGGGAGAGTACAAATGTGACATGTGGTTTCCCATAAATGTCGCCCTGCAGCCCCATATTCAAGATGAGTCCAGACATCACTAAAGCCTGGACTGCCAAGTCACAGCAGGTGCTGAAGATCCACGACCATGACTTTACCATGCGACCCGGATTTGGAGGTGAGCCGATCAAAGATGTTTCAGGATACATTCAGAATAAAATCCCGACCCATACATCCCATCTAAAGCACATGCCCAGCAGTGACATAACCGGAGTGGGATTATGTCGGAGTCATGCTGCTGCTGAGGGACAGTGATTAATTTCCATGAAGCAGCCGCCGTCTGCAGCTTTAGGTTTCAATAACCCTCCGTCATCTTAATCTGCCACATTAGCAGGACTAAAAACTCTGCTCGGTTTGCTTTTTAAATTCTCACACGTGCATTTCCTCTGAACGTTTGACGTCTCACATGGAGTTGGATATTTAAGCCGGATTGAGTCTGATTAGTGACTGAAGGTTTTGACTCTAATTGTTAAATCATCTTTAATGGAAAATAAAAGATATAAACATCCATTATCTATACCACTTACCATTTGAGGGATGTGGGGGTGCATATTTAACACTGTATATACACTCACACACACACACTAGGGCTACTTTCCAGGCCGCTATAATGAAAAAAAACTGAAGAAATCATCATTTTAGGGGACCACAGGTTTTATGCCTCAAACAGCAGATTAATTAGTTGATAACATAATCCACAGATTAGTCAATTATGATAATAATCATTAGCTGGAGCCTCTTGCACACCAACCCGTTGAAAAGAGAGACACTTTTACTACATTTATACATTTTTAACCGTCACAGTGATACTTCAGATTTTACTGGTGATCCTATTATGTTTAATATAACTAATTTAACAATATGGCAATAAAAAACTAATACAAATGATACTCTTTTACAGTAAACTACATGTTCATGTCGTCTTTGTTCAGGTCCTGCAGTTCCTGTCGGAGTGGATGTGCAGGTGGAGAGTCTGGATGCGATTTCAGAGGTGGAAATGGTACGTTAGTGACTATTCTGTCCTTATCTAATGTTCAAGTATCAGACTTGACAGATAGTTAAACACAGAGGATCCAATGAAGACTTCTTTAATGAGTCTGGATTGTCCTGTCTTGTTACATCCTCTCTTTATTGTAAAACTAAATAAACTGTACACATTTAGTTGTCTGTGTTAATATCTTAAATATTACTCATATTTAAAGCAGCAATAACTTCAGGATATTGAAGGATTTACTGAATATTGTCAAGTTAAAATACAGTAAAATCACAAAAACAATGAAGTACAGTGTTCTGTTGTGTTCTACAATGACCTTTGACACTTAACTCTATGTAACTATGTGTTTATTATCAGTAAACATAGAACTGAAACACTTTCTTTTTGTTTAAGGACTTTACAATGACCCTGTATCTGAGGCACTACTGGAAAGACGAACGTCTGTCCTTCAGAAGCAACAACAACCAGAGCATGACTTTCGACGGCCGACTGGTGAAGAAGATCTGGGTCCCGGACATGTTTTTTGTCCACTCGAAGAAGTCCTTCACACATGACACCACCACTGACAACGTCATGCTGCGAGTTTACCCCGATGGCAAAGTCCTCTACAGCCTCAGGTAACTGAGGAAGCTCAGGAAGCTCACAACAACACAACATTTATTAGTTTACAAGACACATGGTCAGTGCTGGTTGACAAGGTAGGCAAATGAAAAACTGTTTGCACTAACCCTTTACAGGTATTTCAACAGGTGGATGAGTGGGCTATATTGTGTCTCGCCCCAATGAAACTAAGGGATTTTGACGCAAAAATATCCCCCCAGCCACATGGTAGGAGCGCAGATCACTTTTTGGCAAGTGAAAACTGCATGTAATTGTTTACACTAGCCCTTTACAGGTATTGCAACAGATTAAGGGGGCTGAGTGGGCTATATTGTTTAAAATATATCATACGCCAATGAAACTAAGGGGTTTTGAGGCAAAAATACCCCCCAGCCACATGGTTGGAGCGCAGATCACTTTTTGTCAACTGAAAACTGCATGTTATTGTTTACACTAGCCCTTTACAGGTATTTCAACAGATTAAGGGGGCTGAGTGGGCTATATTGTTTAAAATAATATATCATACGCCAATGAAACTAAGGGGTTTTGACGCAAAAATATCCCCCCAGCCACATGGTAGGAGCGCAGATCACTTTTTGGCAAGTGAAAACTGCTTGTTATTGTTTACACTAGCCCTTTACAGGTATTTCAACAGATTAAGGGGGCTGAGTGGGCTATATTGTTTAAAATATATCATACGCCAATGAAACTAAGGGGTTTTGAGGCAAAAATACCCCCCAGCCACATGGTTGGAGCGCAGATCACTTTTTGTCAACTGAAAACTGCATGTTATTGTTTACACTAGCCCTTTACAGGTATTTCAACAGATTAAGGGGGCTGAGTGGGCTATATTGTTTAAAATAATATATCATACGCCAATGAAACTAAGGGGTTTTGACGCAAAAATATCCCCCCAGCCACATGGTAGGAGCGCAGATCACTTTTTGGCAAGTGAAAACTGCATGTTATTGTTTACACTAGCCCTTTACAGGTATTTCAACAGATTAAGGGGGCTGAGTGGGCTATATTGTTTAAAATATATCATACGCCAATGAAACTAAGGGATTTTTTAAAGCAAAAATACCCCCCCAGCCATGGTAGGAGCACAGATCACTTCTTCACAACTAGAATGACCTTATTGAAGTTCTCTTCACCACTGGACACTAACATCCAGGACATCATGGGTGTTCAGGGCTGGGTTCTTGCCATTAGCTAAATTGGCTCCAGCTGCCACAGTGCAGCATGTGTAGTTAAGGGGATCTGGTTCTGCCAATTACAGCTGCTAACACTGCTGCATGAGACTGCGAGCCAAGGTCTTTAATTTCGTAATCCACATTACGGAGCTCGGTGGAGAGCAACAGCTGGACTGCCATCTGCGTCCCGTTCAGATTAGTTGATGACATCAACCTTTACAATACTAGTGCTAACCAGCGTTGTGTTGATTGTGTCTATCACAGATCCTTGTTTTTACTCTGCATCATGTCTTCACATGGCTGGGGTTAATCTGTGCTCTGTTGTTGCTGCTTGGAGATTTTTCCAGAATAACAGATTGGCGAGTAAGAAGAACAGTATGTAGACCTCATGCAGTCGTCCTCCCTGTCCCCGTGAGCTGGATTAGACGTTTTCATTCATCATGTGTTTGCCTTTGAATTACGTCCTGAAGGTTATACTCACAGAGAAAATGTCTATTTACAGTATTTATTTTTTATTGTTGGTATAATATGAAAGATAATCTACTCCATATAAATGTTTGACATCCTCATTTTAAGACAGAGGTCATTAAGAGGTCAGGATCATGACCCATACACTGAAAAATGAATGATTTTAATGAAGCATGTACAGCTTTTTTAGCCTTTGTTTATAAGCCTTAAATTCCTCTCACGTTTGTTTGCTTTTTTTTAATTACTTGTTCTCTTTAAAAGAATTGACTTTTCATGAAAGATAGCCGAATAAATAAAAACGAAACAGAGGGAGAGAAGAGGCGGGGACACACTGACTGATGGATTAGTGAGAAGTAATTGAAAAGAGATAAGTAGATGGAGTTTTTAATCTGGACAGATTTTTAATTAACAAAAAAAAGAAGAAAAATGGAAACTTCATTTACACCTTTTCCTCCTATAATGAATTTTAGAGGGTTTTATGAGAAAAGTCCTGTTTTAAGAGCGTATTGTTTTGTCTTTGCAGAGTGACGGTTACTGCCATGTGCAGCATGGACCTGAGCCGCTTTCCTCTGGACACACAAACATGCTCTTTGGAGATAGAGAGCTGTAAGTAACTGATATGATCAAGGTTGTTATTTTTGCTTCTCCTCTCCACGATGAGCCAGTGTGGGTTTGTCTCCATCCAGTCTGTTTTCTTTGTTAGTTTTCAAAAGGTCAAGGTCTTAGAGACTTAACAAACACACAAAAGTATCATGTATCAGTTTACACCGCTGGACTGGGCCTAAGTTACTTAGGAGCTGTGGAAAGTGTACACTAAACTTTCCACAGGGAAATAGAAAACTTTCCATGGGAGTAATGGGAATTCATGGGAATGAATGAGAAACTGTGTCACATGGTTCATCATAAGCAGACGTGCATGCAAAACGATACAGTTAAAACACATATATACATACATACAGACTTTTTATTTCTGGGTAATGCAGTCTGTAGAGTCTGCGCGTTAGTGTTAGTCCCATCTCGCTGATGGCAATAAAATTGGCCGTCAGGATATAATATAATGATATGTAAATGCTTATGTCCATTTCTCGAGATTTCCAGGTAATTTCCCTAAAATCACCTAAATTCCCTTTAATTCCCATTATATTTATTTATAGTCTGGAGAAAATGGTGTAGACTGAAGCTGTTGCTCAGCAGAGGTAGAGCGGTCATTCTAGTTGTCATATTAGTTTGTTGCGATGAAGATGATTGAAGCTTTTATCTCAACTTTTAGACGCATACACAGACGATGACCTGATGCTTTACTGGAAAGAAGGAAACCGCTCTTTAGTGACAGATGAGAGAATTTCTCTCTCCCAGTTCCTCATCCAGGAGTTCCACACCACCACCAGGCTGGCCTTCTACAGCAGCACAGGTACAGACAGACCTGACCTGCCTTTATCTGCACTATCTATGGTTTTTGAACTTCCTCTCCTCTCCTCTCCAGGCTGGTACAACCGTCTGTACATCAACTTCACCCTGCGGCGTCACATCTTCTTCTTCCTGCTGCAGACCTACTTCCCCGCCACTCTCATGGTCATGCTGTCCTGGGTGTCCTTCTGGATCGACCGCAGGGCCGTTCCTGCCAGAGTGCCACTGGGTGAGACTTTTATTAGTGTGGTGATTCATTCTCTTAATAGTTATAGATATACAGATATGGATAGATAGATAGATAGACCTAGTACAACATCATATGAATACTAAAATGAGTAACATCTGCCCTGAACTTCTTCTTCTTCTTCAGGTATAACCACGGTGCTCACCATGTCCACCATCATCACGGGTGTCAACGCGTCCATGCCCAGGGTCTCCTACATCAAAGCTGTGGACATTTACCTGTGGGTCAGCTTTGTCTTTGTCTTCCTGTCAGTGATAGAGTACGCTGCAGTCAACTACCTGTCTACACTTCAGGAGCGGAAGGAGAGGAAACTCAGAGAGAGGGTCAGTGTCAGCGAGTCTGGGTGTTTTTTTTAGATCAGAACTTTGGTTTGCAGCTATTTCTTATTATTTTACTGTTCATGTTTTTTTTCTACATTCTTTTTATTGTACAACTTTGTTGTAAGCATCTAAACACAAAGTTTGTTATCACTCCGATATACTGCATATTTAGGATTTATCACAAAAAAATTGTGTTTAGACTGAAAGTCATTGAAAATCGTAGTATTGTATTGTCTTCTTGCAGCTGATGTGCACCTGTGGAATGACCCACCCCGGCATGATGCCACTCACCTACAGTGAGATGGACGTCAACACCACAGGGAACTATGGTCTGCCCGTGGAGAACGGGATAAAAGGGGAGAGGATGATGGTGCAGATGGCAACGGGGACTGACCTGGTCACCGGCCACGTTGACTCCAGCGCCTACAGCCACGTGTGGATCGACACACACGTTATAGACAAGTACTCACGAGTCCTTTTTCCTGGATCATACATCCTCTTCAACATCATCTACTGGTCAATCTACTCGTAACACAGAAGAAACCGCACCGTTCACCTTCAGGCTGAATTAGTAGACCAGTTTATTGTAAAGAAAGACTGGACAATAAATGGACCTGGAACTGTTTGACAGGAACAACTAAATCTGAGTCTTTAATCAGCCAATCACAAAAGAACAATAACCTACTGTGGCTTCATAATTGCACATAATTTACACTCAACTGGTTCAGTGTGAATCTCTTATTCAAGGGCTTGAATCAAAGACGGTGCATCAGTAATTGTATAAAAATGTAAATCACTTTTTTGTGACAGTTTTGATTTAGTTGCTGTAGAAAATAGAAATGTCTGTTTTACACCTGTTTACAGTCAAAATGTGTTTGTAACTGCAATAAAACAAGCAACGACTCCAACAACTTGACCATGAGAGTCTTTGTCTGCTTCCAAAAAAATTGTGGTGCAGTTTCAATTCAAAGGTCTAAAAACAAAAGGCTGGGTGATGGTGAATGAACAGTTCCAGTGCTGGTTTCATTTCAAGCTGTTAGAGTTCACGTTGCACTTTAAAGATAATGGTTGATTTGACTCTGACACGGATACTCTGATACTCTATTAGAGGGAAGATACCAGACCTGAATTTGAGAGTTCAGATAAAAATTTAGAAATGTTCAGAGCACTACTACTCATCTACACTGAGGGAAGTTCAAATGATCCTATATCAAACTCCTTTATTTTCTTTTTGAATTGTATGATGCAACTATAGCTTCTCTTATGCATAGTTTATATTGTAAGCAAAACTCTGTTTTCTATTCGACAAAAAGTATATCAAATAAAAAAGGAACATCTTAAATTCTTCAAACCTCCATCTGATACAAGCTGATCTAATCACTTTGAGGAAGACTGGTGGACTGTAGATTGTCTTCTGCAGATGTATTTATATAGTGCTGCTATTCCATTGTAGGTTTTTATTTACCATACAGACTAATCTTAAAGTTTCTAGAGTTATCAAAGATAATAGTTTGTATTTTAGAGAGGAGAATCTTACAGCTGTGGTAGGAGTAAGGTTTCTTTATGTATGTGTTTGAAGGAGCTTCACACTAGTTTTCTTTATCTGTAGCTAAAGCTACATTTAGCCTTTTAGCTCCGTTTCACACTCTTGCGCCTCTTTAACAGCAAATGTTGGGGCATGTATTAAGCGTTAATGCGTTGTTTATGTGATTATGTTTGTTCACCTCAAAACGATAGTTTACAACGGGTGTTTTATTTAGTTTTTTTTTCTGAAAATGTCTGTGAATAATCATTAGCTCTGTTGTGCCATCGTTAGACTTCCGTGACCAACCCTGCGCATGCGTATATTTAGCTACAACCAGCCAATCGAAAACTGCAATATATCTGTCGTCATATCTAAGCGACGACACGTCTTCAGATTGCACCATGGCGGAATCCGAGTATGTATTTGTTTATAACAATATCTACGAACATCTGCCGTTTTATCCACGCGCAGTTATGGTTTTTCTGCTCTTTTTAAGAAACATAAGCTTTAATTGTTTGGTTAGTGCTTGTATTGAGACGGAAAGAGGTAGAATAAGTCAATTCTGGGTTGTCTGATTTCACATGGGAGTGTGTACCTCAACCGAGATATAGCTAGCGTAACAGTTCGTCGCTATGTGAAATAATTAATGCTTAGTATAAATGGCAGTTCTGTAGCATACGGCGTCTCTGCTGTATAATTTGAATGGTAATGGTGTGATTTACAAAAAATAAGCATTTTAAGAACAGAGTTACTGATATATAAAGCTAAAGTTATATGCTGCTAACTCTTCTGAGTAGAGTTGACGGTCGTGTTTCAAACATGGTTTATGTGTTTTATAAAGGTTTATTTCTTACTTTAGCACTGTGACATGAACAGTTGCCCCCCTGCTGTTGATTTCACATGTTTTTATCTGTTATCTTTGACTGTATGTTTATATATTGTTGTTATCAGGCCAAAGAAGGTGATCAAGTTGGTCCCTGAGTATCTACTGAAGAAGAGAAAATCATACCAGGCCATCAAAGCCACACAAGCCAAGCTTGCACTGCTCGAGAAGAGAAAAGTAAGTGGGGAAGCTTTCACTGATTATGGATTGTTTTTTGTATGAATTTTACCAAACCTTTAGTCAAGATTTGTAAAAATAAATGTTCTAATTGATTTACCAAACATCGTCTGGTTAATGTTTGTTTAGTAAGTCACTTTTGCCCCAGTCTTGATTTGTACTGGGATATGGTTATTGATGGAAAGTTTGGGAAATAATGGTATGAAACATTCAAATGTATTATAAACAAATTGCACCCTTTGATTTTCTTGTTCTGATTAATTGTTCAGCACTAATTTGTACAAGATGTAGATTGAATTGAGTAGATAGAGTGAATTTTGTCACTCATAAGTGACACAATTCAATGCTATGTGTGGGTTTCTTATCTGCTGCCAAGCAACGGAATTTCGTTGCCAGTTTTCACTGCTGTGTTTTCTGCGCAATGACAATAAAAGTCTAATTTAATGATAAACTAATGCATTGTATTAGTTTGATTGTTCTCACAAAGCTTCTGAAATGTTTGGTAGTTTAATAAGAGTTTAATAAGAATCTTTAGTTAACATTTTATTATTCAGTATTGCACTACTGCAGGGTGTTTATAATGATATGCAGCTAGATGTTTATTTTTATTTTAGTCGTAAATAAATGACTAAATCCTAATAACATTTGATTTAATGCTACCCACATGCTGTACACCGCTGTAAATTATATAACATCGATTTTCTTTATATTGCAGGTATCAAAAGGCAAGCCTTTGAAATTCAAACGTCTGGAAGACTTCTTGAAAGACAGCCACAGGAAGCATCGCGATGAAACTCGCATCCAAAGAATGGAGCACAGGCCGCCTGCCTCTCTGCCCCCTGAGAAGAATAAGCTGGCCTTTGCTGTCCGCATCAGAGAGTGAGTATTTTTTACAGAGGCTCCTAGTTGTGTACAAAATGACTGTGCTCCCCCCATTCACCTTGTTCCTTGAGGAGAAACTGGAGAAATGATTATGTCTGGAACTTCTGGAGCAGAACCGGAAGCAGCAGTAAGCTAGTTATTTCCGGTGACCAAATATGGCATGCTGTTTGCGCCATTGAAAATCACCCGATGTTGAAGCTAAAACTCAGACCTTTTGTCTTCCTTTAAAAAAATGTAATTTTAATTCTTTATATTTTTTATTACTTTTGGAAATACAGATACAGTTGTGGTATTGGTATGAATGTGGTATTTACTCACAGTAAAGTGAAGAGTCTTGAAGAGTCAATTTAAAAATGCAGTTTCTGCCTGGAATAAATAGATAAAATAGATTAAATTTGGTGTGTTTTTAAAGTGCTGAGAAAAACTGGATAATAGATGGCCACAGTGGCAATAAAAGCTCACTTGTAGCTTAGTGTATTATGTGGGTGCATTAGAATGAGGTAGTATTTGCTTATATCTGATAGATAGATGTAAAACTTTATTAATCCCTGGGTGTAAATGTGGTTGTCTTAGTGTCATTTGGACATGAGGTACAAAAACAAATACTCAATATTGACACAATTGAATGATTTTCTTTGCAGGATTAAAGGAGTCAGTCCCAAAGTCATGAAGGTTATCCACATGTTTAGGCTGAGGAAGATCTTCAGCGGATCCTTTATCAAAATCAACAAGACCTCGGTGGCCATGTTGAAGATGGTGGAGCCCTACGTGGCCTGGGGGTGAGTCAGACCGTTTGCTTTGGTCGATAAAACTTTGTCTTTACATTACTGTTGCATTATGGGGGAAAAAAACATTTGTTTGTTGTCTTGCTGACAGATTTCCAAACTTGAAGTCTGTTCGTGAGCTCATTCTGAAGAGAGGACAGACGAGGGTTGCCAGGAAGAAGGTTCCTCTCACAGACAACACCTTCATTGAGCAGCACATAGGTAAGTCTCTCTCAATGAATCACCATCAGTTTTTTTTTTTACAGTAATTAATGTTCTGATTTTTCACCTTCTGAATAAGTTTGGTTTGTGGACAAAACATTTGTGAACATCAGGTTTGGGAAATGAGCATGTAGTAAATGTATGAAGTAACTCTCATCTCTAAAATACTATACAGTACAGGCAGGTATCTTATAGCTTTTCCTGTGAGTTTTAGGGCTGTCACTTTAAATCTCAAATTCAGATATGTGATCACATTTGGAGGGTAAGATCAAGCTCACACTTTAAAAACCTGACCAAGTTCCAAACATACAGCCTAAAGAGCATCAGAGAAGTAACCGTGTTGTCCAGCAGAGAGCGCTGTGAGCACAGCCTGGCCTTATTCACTCTGAACGCCCTCATGGCCCAGAAATGTTATGGTGATGTTTTGCTGTAAAAATTGAGGACACGACTAAGTCTGAGTCCCGAGTGGACGATCACAACACCAAAATATATGAAAAGCAGCGTGTGGAAATATTTCTGTTTCCAGATAATTAGTGATAATTGTTTTTTACAGAGATCTGTTCGTAAGACATGGTTCTCTTCAGCATTCACACAAGAGAGTTAATAAATGATTCCAAACCTCCACATATCAGTATCGGAGAAAAAAAGCAGATCGGTGCATCCCTATTTGTTGTGGTCTCTGTGGTGGTGCTGCAGTTGTTTTTGCTAAAACAGCAACAACCATGTTTGTCTGAAAGCATCTTTAGACCTGCTGTGTTTCACATGCATGTGTTTTTGCTCACAAAAGTGATGAATAATAGTCTTATTAAGATGCCACCCATGTGCAAAGAAAAATGTATTGTAACTTTTGTTTTGGCATTTTGACATCCTCAGGTAAACATGGCATCATCTGTTTGGAGGACCTGATCCACGAGATCTACTCGGTCGGTAAAAACTTCCGGCCCGTAAACAACTTCCTGTTGCCCTTCAAGCTGTCAGTGGCTCGTCACGCCGCCAGGGACAAGGCTGGTATCCTGAAGGACCTGGGAAACCCCGGGTTCCGCGGTACGGACATTAATGCCATCATCAGACAGCTGAACTGAGGAGGGAACGCCTGCAAGACGGATACTCACCTACAACAGAAACAGGACGCTGTGCTCTGAGGAGCAAATACCACCAACAACGACCTGGTTTTTTTTGTCTCCTTGGCAGAGAAGGTCATGGGTTTCACCCCGGTTGTCACTGGACACTTGAAGATGACAGAAAAGTGTGGTGTTTTTTAATCTTACCCATGTTCTTATTTGTTGAACTGTTTAAAGGGTGTCCTTGACGATGGTGTGATGGTGCAGTTATGCTCCTTTGTGATAAAAAATGTAACAATATTGTACATTAAAGACATGTTAGTAGCTACAGCGTTCCTCATGTTGTCAGAGGATTAGCACCTACACCTGCTCTGTATTATAAGTAGAGGGGGCTGAATAATGAGGGTGTGTTAACTTCACGCAAGTCATATTACAGCTATTGTATTCAACAGATTTCAGTGTGGAAAGATCAGTTTAACACAGAGTAATTTATCCGTTGAGTTGTAATTTACTGTTCATACACTTGTTTTTTACAATAAAAATAACTAAATGCTTCAGTACTTTTGCAGCGACGGCAACAATATTTATCAGACAATGACCGCAGGCCAAGTCCATATTTGATGTGAAATCTACATTTACGAGTTAATATTTGGGGAGACAAGTGTCCACTTGTGTTTACATCAGTGAATTGATAATCATATTTGTGAAATACAATATTATGAAAACATTAACATATTAAGAAGTTATATTTTTGAAAGGTAACTTAATACTTCTTTCATTTTAAACTGGACTGAACTAGAGCTCCAGGGACCATCCTTAAAAGCCAAGTCCACCTTTGACCATATGGCAAGTTAAGTCTCCTCACGCTGATGTTTTAATGATCCAAACGAGAGTTTCACTGGTGTCACTATTGATTCAGTGACACACAAACACATCAGCAGCAGGAAGAGAGAGAGAGTGATGCTGATGCTGATGCTGTGACCTTTGCGGCTGCGCTTTCATCAGTGCGCGCTGGGAGAAATGGAGGATGCGTCCTTCGGGAATCTTTCATCGACCATGTTTATTTTTCTAAAACGGGATCAAATATTAAAAAAAAAGAAAGAAAACAGGATGATAAACTGCTCTCACACTGACTGACTCTGGACGTAAATAAGCTCAGGTAAGAACCGGACCGTGTTTATGTCTAATTATGTGACATGAAGTGACGTCTGTGCTGTCACGATATCGCTGTACACATCTGCATCTGTTGTCATGGCTACCATTTTCCGTGTGCCTCCGAGGCTGGCATCATGATGACGTGAAACACTTTTTATTTGCTCTGATTATATTCATTTAGCTGTGGTTTAAAACGGAAACGTTATGCTTTTCTAATTAAATACAACACAGATCGGCTGAGCACGCGCCGTGCTGCCTTCACTGATGTCGGGAAAGTCGTAATTATTGTAATTATTGCGATTTGGTAAATGTGACGTTTTTAAGCAGCGTCATCTTTGGTTCTAAAAACAAACACATAAATAATAATTGTAATTATATATGTGAAGTCTACATTTGGGGAGTAAGAAAGAGCTGGATACATTTGAAAGAGAAACAAAATTAACTGGTTTTAAATGTTTTCATTGAATGGAAAGTGACATCACAAATTACATGAATAATAAAGTAAAACTAAAGAACATTTAAAAGGCAAATACTTATTTTCATATTCTTTGACAATGTGAAATAAGTCATTTTATTTTCATTATTTTAAGGGCATTGACAGACAAAATAAACCCATTGTGGAACGATTAATTAAAGTTTTGCTTATATAAATTAGATTGTAAAACATCCTGGGGGACTAGTCAGCAAATAGTCATATACAATCTACAGTCTGGACTTGATTTGCAGGCTGCGTGTTCTCCAGGAAAAACAAAAAGAAAAAAGTAATGAATATTGTGTTGCAGAGCCAAATATATACACATTTATATTTGTAGGTTTAGTTCAACAGCATTTTCAAAATATTATGTCAGATGTGATTAAAAGAAAGTGGACAATTAACATTAACATGAATTAATATAATGAAAACTGTTCATATTTAGCGTGAAGATTTTTGCAGTCAGTGTCTGACGTCTCATCTGCATATGCATTAGTTTGGTCTTCTTTCTGAGGTCCAGTCATACTGTTTATTTTTACTCCATTAGCCTAAAAAACCCTTCCCCAAAACGAAACCAAGCGAGGAAAAGAAGAAGGAAGAAGAAAGTACAACTGGTCTTTTAGGCCATTGTTCCAGGGTGGGTATGGGGCTTTTCAGCCACGGAAATATTTAAGCTTTTTTGGCAACAATCAAAAGAAATCTTAAGATGTATAAATTATTTCCAAAAAGTAGACCTCATGGTATACATCCCAGTATATAATACAGGGGGTTTAAAGGCAATAATAACTTTTATTTCCCTTTAAATCCTCTCCCAAAATATCTGCAGTTTTGGACAATCCTAATAAATAAGCACAACCCCTCCAGTATAATGGTACCCGCTGTTTATGAATGAGATAAAGATACAGTTTATATAATTTATTGTTTATTGTATTTTTTTATATCTATATCTATATCTATATATATATTTATATCCAATTATTTAATCTGTCACATATATATTATTGGAAGATGCTCTGAAAGTGATGGTGTTTAATAATCCCATTTGGGATTATACCGTATGACACAAACCTAACTAACTAAATTGACATCTTAAATACACCATTTAACTCAATATGGGCCATGCATTTTGACAAAGACAGGTGTTGGTGATCACATGAACAGTGGCTCTGTTCACTTTATGTTCATCAGAACACAGTGTGACAGTGACAGCACATGTGCTTAAGCTAAGGAAGCTAAATGGAACTCAGCCATCATTAATTTCATCGTTTACACCTGTGACCTGTCAAAAAGGCCTGCTGAATACATTTAAACTCAAAGAACAAAGGTTTATTTTTGAAACAATATCTAAACTACAAAGCATGAAAAGTGCATTTGCTTAAGCTGAATTCTAAAATTTTTTCTTTGACAATTTGATAATTCTTCTGCTGTTTTAATGACCTGTTTTCAAGCATTTTGTGTTGTGAGTTTTGAAAGGTGTTGTTTAAACAGAGTTTATCACGTCGAGTTTACGTGGTGCCCGTGAAGGCAGCACCTTACCCGTGTCAAGGAGAATGGGCGGGGCTTAATCGCCTGACCCCACGAGCGAACATGTATGATGTTAGAGTAGCGCAGTGTTGAGGCAGACCGTGGAGACCGGCGGCAGGTAAGAGACTGTGGCTGACTTTGAACTGTTTCCTTCACGAAGTGGACCGAGGTGTTTGTCTTTCTCTGCCGGTTTCCGCTGCATGTTTACCGGCGTTACACACTGCTCCATGCGGTTGCTGAGAAAGTTGAGGGATTGGGCAACAGCGCCGTGTCTGTGTGTGTGTGTGTGTGTGTGTGTGCGGCGTATGTGTTGTGTGTATTTACCGGTTATTCGAACAGACAGTGTTTGATGTTTCTGTTTCGTTGACTTAAGGTCGTTTAAACGTCCACGGCTCCATCACGTCACTGTGAAACTAGCCGCCGTAGGCTGGTCAGCTAGCGCAAACCGCTTCGCCTGAAATGAATGACATGCTGGAGCGCGTGGGGACTAATTGGCTAACGTAACAGTAGCGCTGTGTGTGTGCTTATGTTTTCTATCGAAAATGCCAAGAAATGATGAATGACATGATGTTAAAATGTGTTTAAACTGACTAATTTGTGCCACACAGAGAGGCCACGGCCATTTAATGTCATTTCACTATCATATTACATTCATAAACCTGTTCTGACAGTTGGTCGTTCGCAAGGGGCGGGGCTAGTTAAGACGAGCACGTTGTCTTTATCTTCCTTCTGTATTTTAGCCTTTTACAGGGAATGCACAGGTGTTACTGATTACATTAACAATGGGGAGGCCAGATTGAACCAGCTGTGAATGCTGAGTCATCATTTCCAAACCTAGTGCTCTTGTTTTCTTAACATTCTGTCATTATAATATTCAACTATTCTCATTTTCAACTATTCATATATCCTACACACGTAATCTGTTAAAAATGATAGATGGATATATTAAAGTGCTTCCCTAAGAGCCACAAATGATTTGTGAGGTTTCATTTGGGGTCCCTATATATATATATATATATATATATATATATATATATATATATATGTATATATGTATATATATATATATAAACTAACATCATTTTAGTTTACCAAACATCCAATAATGATACTAGATGTTACAGATATGGCTGTAAAATATTGGCGACATTATGCACAAATTTAGCTCTTGTCACGATTTATGCCATTAAAGTGTGTCCCGATATAGAAAGTTTGGGAAATTTATAGTATGTGTTTGTATTTGCAGTATTCAAATACCAACAGTACCACCCCGTCAACAGTGATGCCAGTGTTTACTGTTATCTGGGATGTTTATATATCAATTTACAAAATCAAAAACCTAAACTAGTTTATTATTCCGCTGCATATATCACTCTAGGATTGGGTGAGATGCCATCTAACACCAACTATTTTGTTGATTGATTCATCAGATTGAATATTTTTTTTCTTAAATATTTAAAACAGTTTTTCAGCTCCATAAATGGGACTGTTTTATGGTTTCTCTGCTCCATCAGTACTCATCTGGATCATTGTTGTTTGTGGAGATTTGAGTCATTTTGAGTTTTGGGAAATTTGCAGTCCAAATACTGATTACAATGTATTACAAATGACAATGTACACCTGTGAACGCCTAATGTCAGAATTTCAATTTGTAAACAAAACATTTCCAAGACATATTTGGTAAATTATTTCATTTATACATGCTATTTAAAACACATACACGCACATCTTAACTAAAAGGTTGGGAAAATTCTGCAAATTAGTTTCATCCATCTGTGGGTCCCGACCCAGGGTTTGGGAATCACTGATGTACTGCACATGGTTAATAGCTTTTGGTGTTTTGTAAATTTAGTATAACCATGTGCAAACATCTCACATGTTGATCACTTCCTCAGAGCCATTGTTGAGCAATAATGAGCAACGTTATGGTAAAAAAAAGCACCCAGTCAAGATAACATACATTTATGTGCACAATGGGGGTTGCTTTTATCATACGTGCTTATTATTGCACAACATCTGCGCTGATGGGACTCGGTGCTCTTCCTGGGTCTTCACAATAATAAGCCTGACATCATCACGAGGGACAGTGACTTTGTCTGTTGCTTTTTTTTGGTCGATGTGATGACTTTGTTGTGCATATTCACACAGAGCGAAGTAATTATACTGTGGTCATTGTAGCATTGCTGATGGTGTGAATATTCTCACATAATCAGAGATACACGTTAATCTCCCAGTTATCTGCTCTGACGAACTGTACCATCTTTGACGGGCTAATGATTACACACAAACTTGGCAAATTATCACTTGTAGCTTACAGAGAAACACAGTGACTAAACTTTCCTTGCAACCACCACCCATTTCTGCATTTCTCAATTCAGCAAGTATTCTGATTTTACACTTTTCGTGTTGCAATCTCTTTCTCTTTGCTGCATGTGAACACAAACTGTGATGGTTTATTTAGGTACCTATTTCATAAAACAGGCCATGGTTCAGCTGGGAGTTTAATGATTAGTGAAATCAGTGGCCTTCTGGGTCTATATAAGCAGATGTGATTGCACAGATTCATAAAATTACGACAGTAAATCATTTGTGGCTGCATTCAACCATCATGTTCTCCACACAGACAGTGTCTTGGGCTAATCTTGTTCTAATCTAATGTTTAAGTTAAAAAAACAATAATAGTCATTTATTAGGGTCAGTCCAGTTTATAATTGATTTATTTAATTTGGATTCTGTCACATCCCTTATTCGACCTTTTTGTCATAGACTGTGTAGATTTGTTGTTTCAGCAATACTATTCATATTTCTCAATTACTTTATTGGGACACCTCCAGCAAATACAGGAAACATGTATGCAGTTTTAAAATGACACATTTTTCCGTGGGGAAAAAAACGTTCTATTAAACAAAGTGTCAAGTGTTTAGTGTGACCTAACCTTATATTTAAACAATGACACAGTAGCTCTGTTAAACCTGGAGTGGAACATAATTAATCTTACTAGTAAAACCTGCGTTTGTTTAATTTCATGTTGTTTTAATTTCATATCTGCTGTTGAAAAAGGTCTATTACACCAGGTTTATTCAAGGCTAGCGGGGATTGCTCTAAGACGGCAAGTGAAGCTCTGTTTCCTTTTTAAAATGTTGACAAATATGTACTGTGTATTATTCACATTTCAATACTAAACGTGCGCTAGAACTAGTGACACGTTCTAGTTCACGATCAGCCGTTTATCACGAATGATGGTGATTAGACAAATGAGGCAAAAACGTCACTTCCACAGAAGCTCAGCTTCTCTTGGAGTCAATGGAGCAGTGGGTGGGTGTGGACACTGGGCTTCTGCATGATGATTGGAGGCACTGTCCGAAAAGGCGGAACAAATTTTTGATTGACAGCGTTGCAGAAACATACACGACAGTAGAGCCTTTTCTGCCTCAGTCCTGTGTGGATTTTGTGAGGGACAGACAGACAGACGACTTTATTGGGAAGCCTGTAGACGAATAGCTGGTCGTTGTGTGTTATTTGCTCAGTGATATAGCCCATTTTTGTTTGTATATAAAAATCATTATTGCGTTTCCTTAAAAAATGCACCTAATTTAGCCAAAAGATAATTTCCTCACAGCGTCATGTAATCATGACAGCGTTATTTGTGTTGGTATTGGTTGAATTAGCATAAGCTAATACATCTAGTATACAGCAGCACACACACCCCTGAGGTTTCCTTTAAAACCATCTATTGTAAACAAAGTTATTACCTAAAATGGAACAAAACCTATTTACATGCATGAAAGAAAAAGATCTTGCATGATGGCACTCATTTTACACATTTTAGCACCATCATGAACCCTCATAGCATAATTTTAGTCATTAGTAACCATTACTTGTTGCTTAAATGTCAATATGTCTTGATTTGAGTGTTTGGGGACAATTGGAACACCTGTCTTTTGTTACAGATTTCTTGCTGTTGGCATTCCTAACTTCAATTTCCACATTATAAATTAAGATGGTGGTTATAATGACAATAAATTCTGTTAAACATTGGCATGGTAGGTGTAGCATTTAGCTCTAAATGCTGAAGGACAGCCTTGCAGTGCTGCTGTTTTATTTTAATTTTCCGTTTTTCTTTTCCCACCCATGTCTAACTGATGTTTAAGACCTTTGATAAAACTCAGATCAGTGTGTCCTTTCTAAACGACCCTGAAATGATATTAAACAGCTTTATGCATTGTTATGGGTTTAAAATACACAGACACTGATACAGAATAAGGCTGATTTGCAGTCAATGACAATGAGGAGATATATGGTCCTGTTTTTCTGGTTTGCCCTTTAAATCCCTTTTTCTTCCGTTTAAGTGCACACACACTGAGTCTATAAAGTTCACTGTCTGTGATGGTTAGCTGAGAAAGAAGAAAAATGGGATTAACTTTAAACGCTTGTTTTTCTCCTTCATTCAGAGGTCGTATGCAGCTGCAGACCTTCCCATGCTCTCTACCTGCTCTTTCGTCAAACGGCAGTTTTTTTCACCACCTGACACACAAAACAGGAATAAATGCAGTCCGTGTACCCGGGTTGCCAGGCAACCATGACCCCGTGTGACCTCCTTGTGTGATGTCTTGTGATGCAACCGCCCTCTAACATTTATACAGAAAGACAGGTCAAGTTTAAAACCCGAACAGTGTCACCCACAGCCCACTGGTCAGACGGGTTTGGTTGGACTTAAAAAGAAAATACAACTGGTTTCAGTCAAAAAACGGCAAAGAAAGCACTATTATTTTTAAAAACAAACTATGAACAACTCAACTGTATAATTTCCCACCATCATGCCCTCCCTCTCCCTCCAAACATAGGTTAGACTTTACCTATGTGTCATTTTTCTCCCCTAAATGGCTGTAGTGCAACATTAAATATTAACCTACAGTATAAATCAAATTATGTTTCTGTCAAGCTTAAGGTTCCTTTCTACTGGCCAAAATTTGTTATATATCCTTACCTTTTTTAATTCATTGCAACTTTTGCACATTTTAATTTATTTAGTTTAAATTTATCTGTCTCTATAAATTAAACAGGTATACAAAGTATATAAACCAACATCTTAATGTGGACACGTTAAAGTTTTAAGCTTTACAGGACAATGAAAATTAATCTCTGCGGCTTTGGCTTTCATAAAGGGTCAGTGATCATGAGTGATGTAGTTATTGATATAGTAGAGAGGGTATTATGATATTCTTGGATGAAGCAAAGCCTGTGCAGTTTCTATCTTCTTAAATGAGATGACTGTCTGATGAAGTCATGTAACTGTAAATTTAATAACTTTACATGATTGTCGACGTTTGTTGGACGAAACAAGCAATCCAGGCTCTCTTAGGGCTTTTGGAAGTTGATAAATGATTTAGCCTTTAGGTAAAGACACAACATAAGAGAAGATGAAGTTCTATGACATGCTGTACAGGGTTAGATTTGAACCAGTGAAGTCACAGCAGGGTTTAACGTTTAGTCCTTCACAATTTGAAGCTATTTAATTAGCAGACTGCAAAGGCTTTCTATCACTGAAAGGTTCCATTATTTTCTCATATGTATGCTACCCTGGTTGAAAGTGATTCATTATTTGAAGTCCTCAGCCTCCCATTAGAAGAGCTTTGATGGCATCACATCACAGCTAAATGCTCCATCTCATTTTGAACCTATTTCACAGTAAATATTGAACTTAAATGTGACTTTAATAAAAAAAAAAAAAGATCATATCATTGCAATAGGCAGAAATGTTTATTTTTCTCCAAATCTTTCAGCCCTGCATACGTACATACTTATGTCAAGTAGCTTGTTGATCAGTCATGTTTTTTTTTGTTTTTTTTGTAATTTGGGTGAATTAGGCCTCGGGAACCTGGTGCAGAAGCTAACAGGCTTTTGTGTGAGTCGTGTTCTTTTAAGCTGAACTTGAGGCTTACCATTGTAAATTCCTTTCACATGTTCAAATACGTGTGTGTGTGTGTGTCAGCTCTGCATGCTGGGATTTCTAGTCTGGTTTTAACAACTAAACTCCTAATAGTCAATGATAATTTAAAAGTAGATGGAACACCCAGTCCAATAACCGATAATTGTTGTGACAGTTGTTAGACAAAATAAAGATTTTAGCTTCCGGCTTATTTCTTCCTAATAAAATTGTCTGTGATTTACATTTTATTTTCTAAGTTATTCTTGGAAAATAAAATGCATGTTTTGTTATCTCTCTTTTTTATTAGTTATTCTAATGAAAGGTTTTATTTAGTTGTTATTAAATAAAACACATGTTTTTGTTACCTTTTTTGTTTTTAGCAGTATAACAAAGTTCATCTATACAGAGCAGCTAAAAACAAAAGGGAGTTTTTTTTTTTCCTTCATACACAATAGTCGCTCAAGTCTTGCATAGCACCACTTCCTTTCAACCTGGCTTTCAAAATAAAAGCCTTTTTTTGCTGGTAGGTCTTAAAATATTTATAAGAGATTACAATTTGGTACCTTGTAAAATAAAATACATATATTTACCAGTAAAGAATATTTTACAATCAATTAATTGCACTGACAACATGAAAGACGTCCGTCTGATTAAAAACAACACTGGACCTCTGCATTTAATTCTACAGTTCTCTGTTGTGTTGCTCATAATGTAACCTGCACAGTTGTATACATGCTGAGACTTGTATGCATTTTATTTTTGTTATATTGCTGTTTAAGAAAATTCTATTTAATTAACTGTTTCCACTGTAAAATATTAGAGTAATACCACTAAGACTTGAACCAGTTGCACTTCTGTTCCTCACAGTCAGATCCAGGTGGATTAGAGATTAGACGTCATGGTAACAGTGGGATTTATGAGGGTCGTGTCATTTGAACACTGCTTGATCAAACCAGCACCGAGTATTGCACAGACACTTTGATTAGCAGTGTCACACGCTCACAGCCTCACACATGCTCATGCTGGCAGAGTTGTGTCGAGCTCTCTGTCTGTACTCTCAGCACTTGCAGCTGCCAGCATGTGAATATGGCTGCTTTAGTGTCTTTCTGAAAACACAGTTGTGCGTTTGAATTTAACAAGTGTATGAGCAAGTGCTACTGTGCAGTCATTGTTTTGTGGGTTGCCCTGACTCTTCCAGCAAGTGACAGCAAGTCAAAATGAATGAAAAGCAGCCTCTACATGCAGTGCTACTGATGTCTCTTATATTTCTTATCCAAATTCTGATATCACAACCTTATGCATCGACCAATATCAATATAATAGGCTTTTTACTTCTTTTTTTTGTTTTTACAGTCACGCTGTACACTGTTGCCTCACAGTGACCTTCATGTAGAGAATAAAGTGGTAGACAATGAGAGTAATTGAGTGTTTAGTGAAGCAGTTATGTGATATTTGAGTTGCTTGGATTGCATCAGATTTGTATTTTCTTTTAAAATACAAACCAGTGATTTTGACCGCTATTGCACAGATATAGATATCGTGTAGACTCATCCCCTATACATTAAACACCGTTATAATAATAGAGTATATATTTTTTTAAGAATATTAAAATGGTTTCTGTGATGCTAAACTAAGTCCATTCGTTGTGGACGAAAAGGAGGTCACATTTTGTTATTATGGAAACTGATCGATATTTCTCGCCCTCTCCTGTATTTTAAGGACGAGTGTAGAGCTGCAACCAAAGATTATTTCTGTAATCGATTAATCTGTCAATTATTTACTCGATTAATCGAGTAATTGTTTGGTCCATAAAATGCAAAGAAATGCAATAATCGTTACTACAGGGCGAATATCGATATTTTAATTAACAAATGAACTACCACTTCACTTCATCTCTCCTCATGGTGGCGCTTCTCAAATGAATGGGTGAAAGTTACTTGGCCGCACTGTTTAATGGACGTTTTGTTTTCTTCACTTATCGTATTGTGATATTATTGCTATCGTGTATCGTGTATCGTAATCCCACCCCCAATATGCCAGTTTTTTGGTTTTTACTGATCTCTCTTGCATTTCTTATCTAAAAGTCAAACACTACACACACACACACCTGCCAAGTTTAAAGCCTGTCAAGCAAACATTTTGACAGTTATGCAATTAAGAGCTAGGCGGAGGTATTGTGCATAGATAGATGGATAAAACAATGAATTAATCAATAAATAGATGTGAGAATCTGTGATCAACACCATATTTCCTGGGAAATCCTCACTTTGGTTTAATATGATGAAATATTGTGTATGGTTTTCTGTTTCGTGGATCCTCAGATAATCACAGCGTGGAGTGTCCACTGCTGACAGAAAAAACAAGTTGTGTCTCTTACAAAAACATAACCAGGTTTAGGGTTTTTGTTTGGTTGAAATGGAATCTTTGTGCAGATATTGAATGATCTGTAACAATATTGTCATAGGTCACTTTTCTCTTGTCGTTTTTGGATTAGTTTGCTGAAACTCTCCTTTGCTTCCACAGTGATGATGATGGGATTGGACTGAGACTCTTACCTTTTTTAGAGAGCACACAAGCACTGAGCCTCCAGTGTGAGGTGGAGCGGCAGCAACAGCTTGAGCTCAGGCGTTTGTAGTAAGTCCACTGCTATTTTCTTCATGTTCACCTTTTATAACATATTATTGTTTTGCAGCACTGAAAGAAATGACAGTTTGTGATTATTAAGTGCTTTTTCTATGAGAGAATTAAAAAAGTACATGTTTTTTGCTAGAGGTATATTCCCCAGCAGCTTTATTTAAGCATCAAATCTGTTTTATATTGTTCTCTTATTTAAAGCAGATTCTGTAACCCACTGTCACTGTCTCTCCACTTAAATCACAAACTATAAGTCATGTGATATCCCGTGGTGACTTGTAGAACAATGATTAATGTTTCTGTTTTAATGAAGTGATTTAACTTTTTATATACTGTGCAAGATTTAGAGCAGATGCACCCATCGGTCTACTGTCTGTACGGAACAGCAGCTACAACTGTGCTATTATTATAATAATATGTTTGTTATGATGCTGTATTTGTGCCAAATATTTAATTGAATGAAAGTTTGTTTTATATTTTATGGCCTGCCTGTTTTGTAAAGCGCTTTGTACAGTGAATGTTGTGCAGTGCTCTAAATAAGTTGTTTTTGTCATTTTTCAGTGTCTGATTATAAATTGAGTGTTATGATTTTATTAAAGAAACCTATGTACAGGTTTATACTTTGAATGATGCACAAATACTTTTATTTAGACACTAAACTGTAAAATATTGATGTCATTTGCAATTCTCTTCAATATTTACTTATCAAATATCAAATCATATTTTAATTTGTCTATTCTAATAGTCCATATATTTCTATAATGTATATACATAGATGTGAAATGGTTATTTATTACCTACCTTGACTGTCTTTGCTGCTGTGTTTCGTTAGTTATCTAGTATATACTGTAGCTCTGCTTCATCTCTGTTTTATGCATTAAAATGTGGTTTTTTTTTTTACCCTCCTTGCATTAACTGATCCTGTTTGCATGAAAAATGCTGATCCATATCCAAACATGAAACAATATCACTGTTGTGCTGCTGTTTTTACACTGACTGGGATAAAGTTGCTTCTTGTTATTGAATGAAAACCTGGCTCTCTGGTGTTCTTCCTGCAGCCGGTCTCTCCTGGGTGCACTACCCTCTCTGACTGCAGAGGCAGTGCGTCCGTGCGTCCTACAGCTTTCACCGCACCGACCCCCCCGCACTCTAGGGTCATCATGGGGGAGGTGGCCCTAATGCAGTTCACCACGGTGGATTACGTCATCTTCGCCGTGCTGCTGGTGGCCTCGGCTGGCATCGGCCTCTTCTATGCCTTCTCTGGTGGTCGCCAACGCACAACACAGGTACACTTTGATGTCAGAGCCTCAAAAGATGCTTTTAGGCCTCCGTGCTTTTGTGACAGCCAGTAAAAGGAAGTGTCTTTGTCCATTTTAATATGAATCCCCTTTTTGTAAACCCAATATTTGACGATGGCCTTTTGGGAAATTTCTTCCAGTTTAGTGAAATCCTTGAACTGGTCAGAATTTGGTGGATAAAGATGGCGATGCACAATATTGTTCCTATCCGATGCAAATTTTCTTCATTTTGAGTCAATAGGTTTGTTTGCCAATATCCGACAACACATTTTAAACCAATATTGGCCAATACTGATATTGTGGCGATATCGTGCACCCTGAGACAAAGCTCAAGGTCGCTGTGATGATATAAAACTTGTGTGATCTAGATCTTCTTACAAGTGTTTATCTGGTAAAATGAAGGTCGAAGATCAAGGTCTCACACATTTTTTGACCTCTTGAAACATAGACAGGAAAACGCAGTATACTTACATTAAGTGCAATAAATACAACAGCAACACAGACACGTGTGACATATAGACTGGTCTGATTATGATTAATCTTTACTTTTTATTCCTTTTTAAGTACGTATATTTAGAAATGTGGTCTAATTTGTTTAATCAATATTTGTAAAAAAAAGTGTATATTAGGGATTCAAACAATTGTTCGATTACTAAATGAATCGTCAACTATTGTGATTATCCCTATATTATTATTAGGGATGCACCGATATGACTATTTCCGCCGATACCGATATTAA